>NC_059212.1:5015974-5240974 GCF_020615455.1 Coregonus clupeaformis | reverse complement strand
CCTCCTCCTGGTTCGGGCAGGCATCGGCGTTCGCCGTCCCCGGAGTACTAGCTGCCACCGTTGAATGTTTCGTGGTGTGATTGCTTTGGTCTGTCTTGTACACCTGTGTCTGTTTGTGTGCTGATTACGTGTCCTATAAGTTCCCTGTTTTGTATTGATTAGATTGTGTGTTGTTGTTCGCCTGTCCGTAGTGCTGCGTGTTTTGTTCTCTGTTTGTTGTTTTATTGTGTTACGCATGGTTGCGTAATTGCTCGCCTCAGTTTTCTTTTGAGGCCGTGTTTGTATCTTTGCCTTTTGGATTACTAGTAAACCTTGTTGGACTGAGCTTCGGTGTCCTGCGCCTGACTTCCACCCGTTGGTGGACATCTCCATCCGTCTCGACACCCTGCTGGCTACCCGCGGACGTCCCGAGTGGGGGTCGTCCATTCCACCCTCCAGCACCTCCGAGCCGATTCCCATGGAGCTCGGGGGTGCTGGCGCTAGAGAGAGGAGGAGAGAGAACCCGAGGGAGGCCACCCCCTGCACCAACTGTGGCCGTGGAGGACACACCGCGGCCAGGTGCTGGGGAGGGTCTCCTGGGAGAGGAGACAACAGGTCACGCACTGGGGAGTCATTTCAGGTAAGTAGGCGCCCCACTTACCCAGAGCCCTCTGTTGGTCACATGAGTATTCCTGTGAGATTTCCACAGGTGGCACCTCATTCCCAGCATAAGGCGCTAGTAGATTCAGGCGCAGCTGGGAATTTTATTGATCGGGCATTTTGTTATAGGTCAGGAATTCCCCTTCGGCCGGTAGAACCCCCCTTTCCTGTCCACGCCTTAGACAGCCGGCCGTTGGGGTCGGGGCTGATCAGAGAAGTCACAGCACCACTTAAGATGACGACGCAGGGGGGTCATGAGGAGATCATTTAGTTTTATCTGATTGACTCTCCTGCGTACCCCGTGGTGTTGGGGCTTCCCTGGTTAAGCGCCCATGATCCTACCATTGCGTGGCAACAGAGGGCTCTTATGGAGTGGTCTGCCCAGTGTGTAGGGAAATGTCTAGGTGTTTCCTTAGGGGCAACCTCGGTAGAGAGTCCGAACCAAGTGCCCGCAATGCGCATTCCCCCCGAGTATGAGGACTTAGCACTTGTGTTCAGCAAAGCAAGGGCAGCACGGCTACCACCTCATAGACAGGGGGACTGTGCGATAAATCTCCAAACAGGAGCGGCTCTTCCGCGGAGCCGTGTGTATCCCTTGTCTCAAGAGGAGACAGCGGCTATGGAGACTTACATAGCCGAGTCCTTGGCACAGGGATACATACAGTCCTCCACTTCCCCGGTTTCCTCGAGTTTCTTCTTTGTGAAGAAGAAGGACGGGGGTTTGCGCCCTGTATTGATTACCGTAGTCTCAATCAGATCACGGTTAAGTACAGTTACCCTCTTCCACTGATTGCGACGATGACGGAGTCATTACGCGAGCGCAGTTCTTCACAAAGTTGGATCCCAGGAGCGCGTACAATCTGGTGCGCATTAGGGAGGGGGGATGAATGGAAAACAGCATTTAGCACCACCTCGGGTCATTACGAGTATCTCGTCATGCCATACGGGCTAATGAATGCTCCTTCAGTCTTCCAATCCTTTGTTGACGAGATTTTCCGGGACATGCATGGGCAGGGTGTGGTAGTGTACATCGACGACATCCTAGTGTACTCTTCTACACGTGCCGAGCATGTAGCCCTGGTGCGCCGAAGTGTTGAGAAGACTGTTGGAGCATGACTTGTATGTCAAGGCAGAGAAATGCCTGTTCTTCCAGGAGTCCGTCTCCTTTTTGGGTTATCGGTTGTCCGCGTCTGGTGTGGAGATAGAGGTAGACCGTGTAGCCGGCCGTGCGTAATTGGCAAACTCCAACCACTGTAAAAGAGGTGCAGCGGTTCTTGGGTTTTGCTAATTACTACCGGAGGTTTATCCGGGGCTTTGGACAGGTTGCAGCTCCCATTACGTCCCTACTAAAGGGGGGTCCGGTTCGTTTGCAGTGGTCAGCTGAGGCGGACAGGGCATTTATCAAACTGAAGAACCTGTTCACCTCGGCCCCGGTGCTGGCGCATCCGGATCCCTCTTTACCATTCCAAGTTGAGGTAGACGCGTCCGAGACCGGTATTGGGGCAGTCCTGTCACAACGGTCCGGCACGCCACCTAAGCTCCGCCCCTGTGCGTTCTACTCTAAGAAGCTCAGCTCGGCGGAGCGCAATTATGACGTTGGGGACAGGGAGCTGTTAGCTGTAGTCCAGGCCCTAAAGGTGTGGAGGCATTGGCTTGAGGGGGCTCAACACCCTTTCCTCATTCTGACTGATCACCGTAACCTGGAGTACATCCGGGCCGCTAGGAGATTGAACCCTCGTCAGGCTAGGTGGAACATGTTCCTGACCCGGTTTGTGTTTAAGATCACATACATCCCAGGGTCCCAGAACGGTAAGGCAGACGCCCTGTCCCGGCGGTATGACACAGAGGAGAGGTCCATTGAGCCTACTTCCATACTGCCAGAGTCTTGTCTGGTGGCTCCGGTGGTATTGGAGGTCGATACGGAAATCGAGCGGGCACTGCGTGACCGACCCTACTCCCCGAGTGTCCTGTGGGGCGGACATATCGTTCCGCTCGAGGTTCGTGATCGTCTTATTTATTGGGCTCATACATCACCCTCCTCTGGACATCCAGGTATTGGCCGGACAGTGCACTGCCTTAGCGTGAAATACTGGTGGCCAACGTTAGCTAGGGATGTGAGGGTTTATGTCTCCTCCTGCTCGGTGTGCGCCCAGTGTAAGGCGCCTAGACATTTGCCCAGGGGTAAGTTACATCCCCTGCCCGTTCCACAACGACCATGGTCCCACCTCTCGGTGGATTTTGTGACCGACCTACCCCCCCAGGGGAATACCACCATTTTCGTCGTTGTGGATCGGTTTTCCAAGGCCTGTCGTCTCCTCCCAATGCCGGGTCTCCCTACTGCCCTACAGACCGCCGAGGCCCTATTTACCCACGTGTTCCGGCACTATGGGGTCCCCGAGGATATTGTGTCTGACCGAGGTCCCCAGTTCACCTCCAGAGTCTGGGGAGCGTTCATGGAACGCTTGGGGGTCTCGGTGAGCCTTACCTCGGGGTACCACCCAGAGAGCAATGGGCAGGTGGAACGAGTCAACCAGGATGTGGGTAGGTTTTTGAGGTCCTATTGCCGGGACCGGCCGGAGGAGTGGTCTAGGTATATCCCCTGGGCAGAGATGGCCCAGAACTCTCTCCGCCACTCCTCCACCAATTTAACATCTTTCCAGTGTATTTTAGGGTATCAGCCGGTCCTGGCACCGTGGTACGAGAGCCAGATCGAGGCCCCTGCGGTGGACGAGTGGATTCGGCGCTCGGAGGAGACGTGGGACGCTGCCCATGTCCATCTGCAGCGGGCCATCCGTCAACAAAAGGCGAGCGCCGATCGCCACCGCAGTGAGGGACCGGTGTACGCACCGGGAGATCGAGTCTGGCTCTCGACTCGAAACCTGCCCCTCCACCTGCCCTGCCGGAAGCTGGGTCGGCGGTTTGTGGGGCCCTTCAAAGTCCTGAGAAGATTGAACGAGGTGTGTTACAGGTTACAACTGCCTATTGAGTACAAAAATATTAACCCCTCGTTCCATTTGTCTCTTCTCAGGCCGGTGGTAGCTGGCCCACTCCAAGAAGATGAGATAGGAGAGACCCCTCCGCCCCCTTTGGACATCGAGGGGGCCCCGGCGTACAGGGTCCGGACCATCTTGGACTCGAGGCGCCGGATGAGTGGTCTCCAGTATCTCGTGGAGTGGGAGGGGTACGGTCCGGAGGAACGGTGCTGGGTGCCTAGGAGGGACATCCTCGATCCATCCCTCCTGACTGAGTTCCACCGTGGGCATCCCACGCGCCCGGGTCCGCGTCCTCCTGGCCGTCCCCGAGGCCGGGGCCGGCGCACGGCTGGAGCCGCGCGTCAAGGGGGGGTACTGTCACGGTTTCGGCCGAGACTGCTCCTCCTCCTGGTTCGGGCAGGCATCGGCGTTCGCCGTCCCCGGAGTACCATCTGCCACCGTTGAATGTTTCGTGGTGTGATTGCTTTGGTCTGTCTTGTACACCTGTGTCTGTTTGTGTGCTGATTCCGTGTCCTATAAGTTCCCTGTTTTGTATTGATTAGATTGTGTGTTGTTGTTCGCCTGTCCGTAGTGCTGCGTGTTTTGTTCTCTGTTTGTTGTTTTATTGTGTTACGCATGGTTGCGTAATTGCTCACCTCAGTTTACTTTTGAGGCCGTGTTTGTATCTTTGCCTTTTGGATTACTAGTAAACCTTGTTGGACTGAGCTTCGGTGTCCTGCGCCTGACTTCCACCCCACATACACCTCACCTCTTGACATTTACATTGCTACAGTAAAAGCAAATTAGAAATTCTAAAATAAAAATACAACATCAAGCCAAGCCGCCATTTTCATATCGCTTTTCTAAGGACAGCGAGAAAACCGTGTAACTGGGGGACCCTCGCCACAAGAAGAAAATCCCCAAGAAAGCAATCAATCGTCTGTTTCACACATTCTTAAGTATCAAATCTGTCGATACCGTCTGTGTAGTTATTATTAGAAAAAGTATATCTTGTCGATAATTTAGCCAGCTTGTTAGCTAAAACTAGCCATGCTAGCTAGCTGCAATGGCTTTCAAAGCTACAAAACGTTGGCTAGCGCGTCTCGGCAAAGGAACCATTTTCTCAAGCTACGTAGCTAGCGGCTAACAAATTACATCGGGCAGCTTCGTCTTTTAAAAAAAATGCCAGGTCACAAATATACATAAGTTAGTTACTGTATAAACATTTGATGCTTGTACTACTACCAGACTGCTACATTAGTTGTTCACGGTACTTAGCGAGCTAATATTAGCGTTCGAACTGCGGTAAACGTCGTTAGGCTGGCCAACGAGGGCTTGGACCTGGAAAGATTAGCTAGCTAAGCTAGTTAGTAAGGCAACTTGGCACATCCTGGTGTGGACAATGCTCAATGTTAACACACTTACTGAATATACATTCTCGCAGTTAATGATTTCCCTTTGAAATAACATTGAGGCAATCTGTTGTAACCAATCGCACAGTTTAAATGGCCATAGAGGCTACATTGTCAGAGGCAAGATTCCCCGATTTGAGTATGCTCCCCTCCCCCCACGTTTGCAGCAGTTAAACTACATACCCTCTGAATCTAAATTAAGGGATGCAATGCATTTGTCAGCTAGTTAGCAACAAAATAGAATGGTGGGAGTTTATTGGCCCAATAGCCGTTTGTTCATCTCGTGACTGATGAGGCCTCTAGTTTTATATATTAAAAAAATGTATTTACACAATTGTGGACATGCGATTGAACTTTCATCAGAAATATAATGCAACTACAATTTCTAGAGATAATTATACGTAGTCTTTAGTTATCTAGCTGTGTATGTAAACAAAAGCCCTGTCGATGCCCTCTGCGCAACACCACATTTTGTGGACTTGCTGGCTAGTTATTCATAAACGGAAATAACCCTTCCTTGGATCAACAAGAAGCGCACTTCCAACCACATGAAATCTGTAGCTAGCTAACGAGCACGGATGTGTTACGCCAAGCCATTCCAACAAATACTGCAATACAATTCATGGTTTACTTGTTCTATGCTGTCATGAAGCGCTTCCCGGATGCAACAAAGGGACAAGTGGGAACGGCTTAAAACAGTAAAATGGCTGAATTGAGAAGCAATGAGAGGGAAAAAAAAACATTAATAGGATTCAATTACATTTTTTGTGTTTTGTGTCGTTTTTTGGTTCTGTTTTATTACCATAACTAAAAGTATCACTGAAATAATGCTCCGTAACACATATTGTTAACATGTATTGTCACGTATAAGGGATGAATATGTAATAAACATTTGAATACTATGTGTCACACATATATAAGCATATAATAGTCCTGTGTAGCTCAGTGGGTAGAGCATGGCGTTTGCAACGCCAGGGTTGGGGGTTCGTTTCCCACGGGGGACCAGTATGAAAAAAATGTATGCACTCACTAACTGTAAGTCGCTCTGGATAAGAGCGTCTGCTAAATGACTAAAATGTAAATGTAAAATGTAAATGTTAATAATAACTCTGAATTATTCATAGCTGATTTTCATTCTACATTACGTAACTGAAGACCTACCCAGGTGTTTTCTATTTTTATGTCATTACCATCTCTACAAAAGGGGACATCTTTGGAATATATTTTACATAAACATGGACCCAGCCAGAGATCGTGTAGTGTCTTACAGAGGTGGAAGAGTTGCCAGGAGAGGCAGAGGATTAGGTATCCGTGGTGGAAGACGACTGAGGGGAAGACCCAGAGTTGTAGTGTTAGATGAGATTAGGGCTACAATCATTGATCATATTATCAATCATGGTCTATCAATGAGAGATGCTGGTCTCAGAGTGCAGCCAAATTTGCAACGCTCAACTGTGCCATCTATTATAAGAACCTTCCAGCAAACTAACAGGTAAGATATGATTTCTGCATGGGCATCTAACTGTACTGAATATTACTGTAGAGTAGTAAATCGAGCAAAAGCTCTCCGAACCACTTGTGTGTAATTTTATTTATGTTTTAGGACCCAACGGTTACCAGATGGAGGGGGGAGAGGTAGGATTTTCTCTGCTCAGCAGGAAGCTGTAATTGTTGACATGGTCATTAGCAACAATGCCATAAAACTCAGAGAAATTCAAGAGAGAGTGTTGGCTGACAATAATACATTTCAAAATGTTGAAAGTGTAAGCACGACAACCGTTGCTAGACTCTTGACAAAGCATCATATCAGCATGAAGCGGGTGTACACTGTTCCCTGTGAGAGGAACTCTGATCATGTCAAGGAACTCCGGTACCAATATGTCCAGGTAAGATGTCTATATCCTGTAATACAGTACTGTTTTTACTGTAAACAAAACAAAACATGGCCAAACACACCGACATGGAAGGAATGTGATTGGGAAAAGAGCAACAGTGAATGTCCCGGGCCAGAGGGGTGCCAACATCACAATGTGTGACGCAATATCCTCTGAAGGATTGCTGTTACATGAACCACTAATTGGGCCATACAACACAGAGCGCCTCATTTCATTCATGGCTGACCTCTATGGAAGGCTTTTGCCAGGTGAAGAAAGAGGGCAAGTCAGAAGAAATATAGAAACCTGGGTGATTGTATGGGACAATGTGGCTTTTCACCACTCCCATGCAGTCACAGAGTGGTTTGCAGCCCATCCCGGGATGATGTCACCCCCCCCTTACTCTCCCTTCCTCAACCCCACAGAATAATTATTTTCCTCATGGAGGTGGAAAGTTTATGACCACCATCCACATTATCAAATGCCACTCTTGGATGCAGTGAATGCAGGATGCCTGGATATCTCTGCAGAAGATTGCCAGGGATGGATCAGGCATGCAAAGAGATTCTTTCCCAGGGGTGTTGAGCGAGAGGCCATACGGTGTGATGTGGAGGAGAACTTGTGGCCCAATGCAGCCGACAGGGTTGACTCGCACTGTTATAGATCTGTTTAATTTGGACAATATGCTATGCAAATTCATAGCGTGTGTATACACTTTTTGCTTGTTTAACAGTACTGGAATTATTTATTTTTGTATATTTTTGAATTACTCTGCAAAAAGCAAAATACAGTACATTTGCAAAAATACAGTAAATTGTATTGAAGCATATTGCAGCCTTTCTGCTTTATGTCACGAATACAGCCGAGGCTGCCCGTCCTCCTTGCTCGGGCAGGCTTCGGCGTTCGTCGTCACCGGAGTACTAGCTGCCACCGATCTATGTTTCTGTGTTACACTAGTCTTGTCTTTATTAATCACACCTGTTACCCATTATGCTTATTTGTTTCCCTATAATTACCTCTGTTTTCCCTCCTGGGTTTGTGCGTGATTGTCCGTTGTTTTACGTCGTTTGGTGAGCTGTTGTACTGCTCTTCCCTGCGTGGAGGGTTTGTTATGGTTTACTTTTGTTTTAGTAAATCCATTCATTTTCTCAGTTCTGTGTCCTGCGCCTGATTCCGTTTCACCACTTCACCCAGACATTGACACTTTATTTCTTTACATATCTTGCAGGACATTCTGTACAGTACAGGTTTGCCACTCTTCTTTTGTAAAAATAATAAAATAATAAAAGCGACTTACAGTCATGCGTGCATACAGTGGGGAAGAAAAGTATTTAGTCAGCCACCAATTGTGCACGTTCTCCCACTTAAAAAGATGAGAGAGGCCTGTAATTTTAATCATAGGTACACGTCAACTATGACAGACCTGGCACTGCAGGATTTGAGTCCCTGGCGGCGTAGTGTGTTACTGATGGTAGGCTTTGTTACTTTGGTCCCAGCTCTCTGCAGGTCATTCACTAGGTCCCCCCGTGTGGTTCTGGGATTTTTGCTCACCGTTCTTGTGATCATTTTGACCCCACGGGGTAAGATCTTGCCCCAGATCGAGGGAGATTATCAGTGGTCTTGTATGTCTTCCATTTCCTAATAATTGCTCCCACAGTTGATTTCTTCAAACCAAGCTGCTTACCTATTGCAGATTCAGTCTTCCCAGCCTGGTGCAGTTCTACAATTTTGTTTCTGGTGTCCTTTGACAGCTCTTTGGTCTTGGCCATAGTGGAGTTTGGAGTGTGACTGTTTGAGGTTATGGACAGGTGTCTTTTATACTGATAACAAGTTCAAACAGATTCCATTAATACAGGTAACGAGTGGAGGACAGAGGAGCCTCTTAAAGAAGAAGTTACAGGTCTGTGAGAGCCAGAAATCTTGCTTGTTTGTAGGTGACCAAATACTTATTTTCCACCATAATTTGCAAATAAATTCATAAAAAATCCTACAATGTGATTTTCTGGAAAAAAAATGCTCAATTTGTCTGTCATAGTTGACGTGTACCTATGATTAAAATTACAGGCCTCTCTCATCTTTTTAAGTGGGAGAACTTGCACAATTGGTGGCTGACTAAATACTTTTTTCCCCCACTGTACACCAACTCCTTGTGACGCTGACAAGTCCGAGTGACTCTGAGGCTGTCCGTTCTCAATAGCTTACCAGGTTAAAGAAAGCCATACAGTTCCCTCCCTGCTGTACTATGTCCTAACCCTGTCTCTCTCTCTCTGTCTGTCTGTCTGTCTGTCTGTCTGTCTGTCTGTCTGTCTGTCTGTCTGTCTGTCTGTCTGTCTGTCTGTCTGTCTGTCTGTCTGTCTGTCTGTCTGTCTGTCTGTCTGTCTGTCTCTCTGTCTCTCTGTCTGTCTGTCTGTCTGTCTGTCTGTCTGTCTGTCTGTCTGTCTGTCTGTCTGTCTGTCTGTCTGTCTGTCTGTCTGTCTGTCTGTCTGTCTGTCTGTCTGTCTGTCTGTCTGTCTGTCTGTCTGTCTGTGTCTGTCTGTCTGTCTGTCTGTCTGTCTGTCTCCCTGCCCCTGCTGGAGGCGAAGAAGGAGCTGATCCTGAACACGCCAGAGCATCTATCAAAACCTCATGAAGGGAAGGAGGGAACTGTCCTTATATTAGGGGGTTAGGGTTAAAAGGGAAACTGTCCTAATGTTAGGTAAGTAAACATCCACGGCATGTATTCTGTCACTAGGAAAAACATGCAGTAAGCTATAATTCCACAATGAAGGGTGTCATAGGTAGCAATTGTCCAATCGCTTTTTCAATTGCATCAATTAACCTCTAAAAGTCTAAGCCATTTGGGGGGAGTTCTAAGCTAACCACAGGAGGCTGGTGAGGGGAGGACGGCTCAAAATAATGGCTGTAACGGAGTGAATGGAATGGAATAAAACCATGTGTTTGATGTATTTGATACCATGGATCATTTAGCTATTTGATTTTGAATTTTAGGACCCCTTTAGGTATAAAAGTATGTAAAAAAATGATTTGATAAAATATTGAATTTGCCCTTTACTACTATAGCCCATAGAAATGCATTGAATAACACATTTATAAATAGCAAAAAAGACAGTCAAAAAATTAAGCAATAAGGTTTCGAAGTGTCTGTCCTACATCTAGGAGACATAGGACATCTCAGGAAATATTTTTGGGGATGTTTAACCCCTTATTTATTTTTGTTGGCACAAAAATACACTACCGGTCAAAAGTTTTAGGACACCTACTCATTCAAGGGTTTTTCTTTCTTTTTACTATTTTCTACATTGTAGAATAATAGTGAAGACATCAAAACTATGAAAATAACACATATGGAATCATGTAGTAACCAAAAAAGTGTTAAACAAATCAAAATATATTTTATATTTGAGATTCTTCAAATAGCCACCCTTTGCCTTGATGACAGCTTTGCACACTCTTGGCATTATCTCAACCAGCTTCACCTGGAATGCTTTTTCAACAGTCTTGAAGGAGTTCCCACATATGCTGAGCACTTGTTGGCTGCTTTTCCTTCACTCTTCGGTCCGACTCATCCCAAACCATTTCAATTTGGTTGAGGTCGGGGGATTGTGGAGGCCAGGTCATCTGATGCAGCACTCCATCACTCTCCTTCTTGGTAAAATAGCCCTTACACAATCTGAGGGTGTGTTGGGTCATTGTCCTGTTGAAAAACAAATGATAGTCCAACTAAGCCCAAACCAGATGGGATGGCGTATCGCTGCAGAATGCTGTGGTAGCCATGCTGGTTAAGTGTGCCTTGAATTCTAAATAATGTCTAATGTCCATTGCTCGTGTTTCTTGGCCCAATCAAGTCTCTTCTTCTTATTGGTGTCCTTTAGTAGTGGTTTCTTTTCAGCAATTCGACCATGAAGGCCTGATTCACACAGTCTTCTCTGAACAGTTGATGTTGAGATGTGTCTGTTACTTGAACTCTGTGAAGCATTTATTTGGGCTACAATTTCTGAGGCTGGTAACTCTAATGAACTTATCCTCTGCAGCAGAGGTAACTCTGGGTCTTCCATTCCTGTGGCGGTCCTCATGAGAACCAGTTTCATCATAGCGCTTGATGGTTTTTGCGACTGCACTTGAAGAAACTTTCAAAGTTCTTGAAATGTTCGGCATTGACTGACCTTCATGTCTTAAAGTAATGATGGACTGTCATTTCTCTTTGCTTATTTGAGCTGTTCTTGCCATAATATGGACTTGCTCTTTTTACCAAATAGGGCTATCTTCTGTATACACCCCTACCTTGTCACAATACAACTGATTGGCTCAAACGCATTAAGAAGGAAATTAATTCCCCAAATTAACTTTTAAGAAGGCACACCTGTTAATAGAAATGCATTCCAGGTGACTACCTCATGAAGCTGGTTGAGAGAATGCCAAGAGTGTGCAAAGCTGTCATCAAGGCAAAGGGTGGCTATTTGAAGAATCTCAAATATAAAATACATTTTGATTTGTTTAACACTTTTTTGGTTACTACATGATTCCATATGTGTTATTTCATAGTTTTGATGTCTTCACTATTATTCTACAATGTAGAAAATAGTAAAAAGAAAGAAAAACCCTTGAATGAGTAGGTGTCCTAAAACCTTTGACCGGTAGTGTACCTCCATACATCTATTAATTTGTAAGGGTTACCTTCAGACGAGTCCCATGACGCTTGTGAGGGTCTTTATAGCCCAAAACAGAGTTTATAGCCCAAAACAGAGTTTATAGCCCAAAACAGAGTTTATAGCCCAAAACGATTCGGACGCTACAGACAGAAGTTGGCACATTAGCGTTACGACCATCGTGTTCATGACAGTCTCATCTTTACATGGAGTGGTATATTAGTTTTGTAGGCCAAACCTTTCGGACATTACAGATGTTTTCATGAGAATACCGATTTTCGGGGATGTCTCATGGTCTGACAAACACCGCTGTAGCTCAGCCACCTTCCACGCTCGACCACCTTCCACAGCAGATGCGAAAGGCCGACATAGGCTGAATGCGATGGATTGAGTCTCAGCCCATGCAAAAGAAACCACGGATATCTCTTGCTTAAATTGACTGATTTTGATGGGAATTGTTGTATTATGTTACTTAGATTGACGCGCGGGTGCGTCAATATACACTTAAGGGATCAATTAACCATTATACATCCTTAATCATCAGACATCCTTGCAGTCTGAGAATTCAAAGAATTGTCACGAAAAACAATACAAAAGGCAATAAACACTGGCCACCATTTTGAATCTGCTGTTGGTCTGGACGATGCCGTCATATAATTGAGTCTCCTCGACAATATAAAAACATACCCTGAGTCAATCAAAAGCTCTTGGACTCACAATCCATCTGCTTTATTACCTTCTCTGTCAATTACAACACTCACACAGAAACATACATCACAATCATTCATCTAATCACCAACAATAATATTTGAGTTAATAGCCTGAAATGTCCCATAGCAGCCATGAGTTCATCATCTGGCACCACGTATTGGTTGGTAGGAGAAACGGCCACTTTCCAACCCCCTTTATTAGTTATTACAGGTCTATTATTATTGTAATATGAACAAGTGACCTTAAAGGGCAACATTGAGGTCTATAGGGTTCCTTTAACTTTGAGTATACCTCGATTACATCAACGAGCTGTGACTGACACACCTCTTTTGTTCTTGCCTTATAATGAACCTCCAACAGATATATGGCCAAATGGAATTGGTTTTATTAAAATGGAAATACACATTTGAATGTACGCTGATTCAAGATCACTTTCATCTTGTGTTTTGAGTTATTGGATGTGACAATATAAGATAATTTGAGGGGGAATAATTCAACCACAGTGAAAGGTGGGATCTCAGAAGATATCGTTAGCTCTGAACACAACGTTGTTTCTCTAACCTTGAGGATGGTTCTAATGGAACAAGGAAACATAGCAATAATCGTCTGGACCAATCATGAGTTCCTATTTCCTCATGCACCTGACTCATTTGGGCGCTGGGAAAATGGCACAGGCTTTTAATGATCTCTGTTGCCATGGCAACTGCTTGATTGATAAGATCCCCATACATAGAGCCATGACTACATGGAACTCTATTCCACAACAAGTAACTCATGCGAACAGTAAAATCTGATTTTAAAAACAGATAAAATACACCTTATGGAACAGCGGGGACTGTGAAGAGACACACACACAGACACAGACACATGCAGACACACACACACGATAACATAGATATGTGGTAGTAGAGTAGTGGCCTGAGGGAACACACTTAATGTGTTGTGAAATCTATTGTGAAATGTAATGTAATGTTTAAAAAATTGTACAATGCCTTAATTTAGCTGGACCCCAGGAAGAGTAGCTGCTGCCTTGCCAGGAACCATAATAAATAAACATACAAATACAAAATACACTTCATTGGATGATTGATCACAAACATGACTTATTCCCACAAATGTATGTGGCGCATATCATTAATAACAACAGAACAAAGCAGAGGTAAATGAAGGCAGAACCTTTCCAAAAGCATCAGTGTGGCCCATTAGGCACAATTTGTTAATTTTCCTTTTCCAGTCAAAAGTGCTGCCCCTGCACATGATTGTAAACTGTGGGGGTGGGTCTTGGCAAATGTAAATTCCACTGAGTCATTTCCAAGGTCCCTGGTTTGAATCTCAATGTGTTTTTTTTGTTTTCTAACCTTATAACTCAACCCTAAACTTAAATAATCACAATTCTTACCTAAACATAACCTAAACTACCAATAACATTGCTTGCCTTAAAGTGACAATCAGCAGTAGAAACAATAACGAAGCGTTTTCCCCGACCCCTGTTTCGGTAAAAAGCTGAGGGATGGGGCTGGAGAAATGTAACAACTCTCAAGTTCATAGACAGAACTGTGGATGCAAGGACTGACCATCCATGATATCAAAATGTACGTTTTAACAATGTTTTGAGGCAATATAGTGTTTGTTTACATGTACTTTTTTTTTTTTTTACAAACACAGGAGTAAAACAAGCTTCTATTTTGGGTTCTGATGGGGTATGACAGTTGAACTAAGCTCATGAGACATATATAAGTTAATATTATATAATATTATTCTAAAATCAATGTGTACATATCATGAACTCAAACAATGGATGTAGCAACTGCTGATTTCCCCTTTAACTTAACCAATCACATTAATTTCTGTGCTCGAGGCAGAGCTGCCCTTAGAACAAGATGGAATAAGGAAAAAAACTTACATCTGCTTTTAAAGCCAGCATTTTCAGTTAAGAAAGGTTTTCACAGATGACACAACAGCAACAGCTCAGACAAAACATAGTTGATATCTCTGTTTAGATTCAGGCACTGGTGGAATGTTTTACGCTGGAAATAGAACAAGTTATTTAGTTTAGATTAAATGCTATCTACACATGGCTGGCTGCTGGTTAAATGCTATCTACACATGGCTAGCTTCTAGCTAAATGCTATCTACACATGGCTAGCTGCTAGCTAAATTATATCTACACATGGCTAGCTGCTAGCTAAATGATATCTACACATGGCTGGCTGCTGGCTAAATGCTATCTACACATGGCTAGCTGCTAGCTAAATGCTATCTACACATGGCTAGCTGCTAGCTAAATGCTATCTACACATGGCTAGCTGCTAGCTAAATGATATCTACACATGGCTGACTGCTGGCTAAATGCTATCTACACATGGCTAGCTGCTAGCTAAATGCTATCTACACATGGCTGGCTGCTGGTTAAATGCTATCTACACATGCGCTCTTTTGCTTGGCACGGAGACCTGGCTTCGATCACACCGTAGATCATGTACTCAGCCTCCATGCGGCTCGCCATGATTCATGTTGTCAGTCAGAAAGGGAATGATGTAAGATTAACCATTACCACATGGAGATGGAGTATAGACAAGACCGGACCTTAGAGTTCAAAACCCTGGTGCAGGAGTTTGGTCTAGCAGTATAACACTGCCAATTCTGGACTACGGATGCCAAGTGAGAGACCGGGGTGTCGACCTCTTTAACTCTAAACACTGCATCTGTCTTCCCCTCTCACTTCATCTATATACTATCCAAATTAAACAACAAGGGAAGTGGAATTACCTTCCCCTTAAAACGGGTAAAAACAGAATTCCCCAGTGCACCATGTTACAATAACACATCAGCATGTTACAATAACACATCAATATGTTACAATAAAACATCAACATGTTACAAAAACACATCATCATGTTACAATAACACATCAACATGTTAAAATATAAAATCTACATTATACAATAACACATCACCATGTTACAATAACACATCATTGTTACAATAACACATCAGCATGTTACAATAACACATCATTATGTTACAATAAAACATCAACATGTTACAATAACAAATCATCATGTTACAAAAACACATCAACATGTTACAATAACACATCATCATGTTACAATATAAAATCTACATTATACAATAACACATCATCATGTTACAATAACACATCATCATGTTACAATAACACATCAACATGTTACAATAACACACAATCTTGTTACAATAACACATCAACATGTTACAATAATACATCAAAATGTTACAATAACACATCAACATGTTACAATAACACATCATCATGTTACAATAACACATCACCATGTTACAATAACACATGATCATGTTACAATAACACATTAACATGTTACAAGAACACATCAACATGTTACAATAACACATCATCATGTTACAATAACACATCACCATGTTACAATAACACATCAACATGTTAAAATAACACATCATGTTACAATAACAGTTCAACATGTTACAATAACACATCACCATGTTACAATAACACAACAACATGTTACAATAACACATCAACATGTTAAAATAAAACATCATCATGTTACAATAACATCATCATGTTACAATAACACATCACCATGTTACAATAACACATCAATATGTTACAATAAAACATCAACATGTTACAAAAACACATCATCATGTTACAAAAACACATCAACATGTTAAAATATAAAATCTACATTATACAATAACACATCAACATGTTACAATAACACATCAACATGTTACAATAACACACAATCTTGTTACAAAAACACATCAACATGTTACAAAAACACATCATCATGTTATAAAAACACATCAACATGTTAAAATATAAAATCTACATTATACAATAACACATCAACATGTTACAATAATACATCAAAATGTTACAATAACACTTCATCATGTTACAATGACACATCATTATGTTACAATAACACATCACCATGTTACAAAAACACATCAACATGTTACAATAACACATCATCATGTTACAATATAAAATCTACATTATACAATAACACATCATCATGTTACAATAACACATCATCATGTTACAATAACACATCAACATGTTACAATAACACATCAACATGTTACAATAACACATCATGTTACAATAACACATCATCATGTTACAATAACACATCATCATGTTACAATAACACATCAACATGTTACAATAACACATCAACATGTTACAATAATACATCAACATGTTACAATAACACATCAACATGTTACAATAACACATCATCATGTTACAATAACACATCATCATGTTACAATAACACATTAACATGTTACAATAACACATCACCATGTTACAATAACACATCAAAATGTTACAATAACACATCATCATGTTACAATAACACATCATGTTACAATAACAGTTCAACATGTTACAATAACAGTTCAACATGTTACAATAACACATCATCATGTTACAATAACACAACAACGTGATACAATAACACATCAACATGTTAAAATAAAACATCATCATGTTACAATAACATCATCATGTTACAATAACACATCACCATGTTACGATAACACATCATCATGTTACAATAACACATCAACATGTTACAATAAAACATAATCATGTTACAATAACATCATCATGTTACAATAACACATCGTCATGTTACAATAACACATCGTCATGTTACAATAACACATCGTCATGTTACAATAACACATCATCATGTTACAATAACACATCAACATGTTACAATAACACATCGTCATGTTACACTAACACATCATCATGTTACAATAACACATCACCATGTTACAATAACACATCAACATGTTACAATAACACATCATCATGTTACAATAACACATCATCATGTTACAATAAAACATAATCATGTGACAATAACATCATCATGTTACAATAACACATCGTCATGTTACAATAACACATCATCATGTTACAATAACACATCGTCATGTTACAATAACACATCATCATGTTACAATAACACATCAACATGTTACAATAACACATCATCATGTTACAATAACATATCGTCATGTTACAATAACACATCATCATGTTACAATAACACATCAACATGTTACAATAACACATCATCATGTTACAATAACACATCATCATGTTACAATAACACATCAACATGTTACAATAACACATCACCATGTTACAATAACACATCAACATGTTACAATAACACATCATCATGTTACAATAACACATCATCATGTTACAATAACACATCAACATGTTACAATAAAACATAATCATGTTACAATAACACATTAAATGTTACAATAAAACATCATCTTGTTAAAATAACACATCATCATGTTACAATAACACATAATCTTGTGTGCACTGGAATCACATGACTGAATCCTCTCTCCCTCCTCTCTCTCCTCCTCTCTTCCCTCATCTCTCCCCTCTCTCCCCTCCTCTCTTTCCTCCTCTCTTCCCTCCTCTCTCTCCTCCTCTCTTCCCTCCTCTCTCCCCTCCTCTCTCCCCTCCTCTCTTCCCTCCTTTCTCCCTCCTCTCTCCCTTCCTCTCTTCCCTCCTCTCTCCCCTCCTCTCTTCCCTCCTCTCTCCCTTCCTCTCTTCCCTCCTCTCTCCCCTCCTCTCTCCCCTCCTCTCTCCCTCCTCTCTCCCTCCTCTCTCCCCTCCTCTCTCCCCTCCTCTCTTCCCTCCTCTCTCCCTCCTCTCTCCCTTCCTCTCTCCTCCTCTCTCCCCTCCTCTCTTCCCTCCTCTCTCCCCTCCTCTCTCCCCTCCTCTCTTCCCTCCTCTCTCCCTCCTCTCTTCCTTCCTCTCTCCCCTCCTCTCTTCCCTCCTCTCTCCCTCATCTCTTCCTTCCTCTCTCCCCTCCTCTCTTCCCTCCTCTCTCCCTCATCTCTTCCCTCCTCTCTTCCCTCCTCTCTCCCTCATCTCTTCCTTCCTCTCTCCCCTCCTCTCTCCCCTCCTCTCTTCCCTCCTCTCTCCCTCCTCTCTTCCTTCCTCTCTCCCCTCCTCTCTTCCCTCCTCTCTCCCTCATCTCTTCCTTCCTCTCTCCCCTCCTCTCTTCCCTCCTCTCTCCCTCATCTCTTCCCTCCTCTCTCCCCTCCTCTCTCCCCTCCTCTCTCCCTCCTCTCTCCCTTCCTCTCTCCCTTCCTCTCTCCCTCCCCTCTAACACATCATCATGTTACAATATAAAATCTACATTATACAATAACACATCATCATGTTACAATAACACAAAATCTTGTTACAATAACACATCAACATGTTACAATAATACATCAAAATGTTACAATAACACATCATCATGTTACAATAACACATGATCATGTTACAATAACACATTAACATGTTACAATAACACATCAACATGTTACAATAACACATCATTGTGTTACAATAACACATCACCATGTTACAATAACACATCAACATGTTACAATAACACATCATCATGTTACAATAACACATCATGTTACAATAACAGTTCAACATGTTACAATAACAGTTCAACATGTTACAATAACACATCATCATGTTACAATAACACAACAACGTGTTACAATAACACATCAACATGTTAAAATAAAACATCATCATGTTACAATAACATCATCATGTTACAATAACACATCGTCATGTTAAAATAACACATCATCATGTTACAATAACACATCGTCATGTTACAATAACACAATATCATGTTACAATAACACATCAACATGTTACAATAACACATCGTCATGTTAGAATAACACATCATCATGTTACAATAACACATCGTCATGTTACAATAACAGTTCAACATGTTACAATAACAGTTCAACATGTTACAATAACACATCATCATGTTACAATAACACATCATCATGTTACAATAACACATCAACATGTTACAATAACACATAATCATGTTACAATAACACATTAAATGTTACAATAAAACATCATCTTGTTAAAATAACACATCATCATGTTACAATAACACATAATCTTGTGTGCACTGGAATCACATGACTGAATCCTCTCTCCCTCCTCTCTCTCCTCCTCTCTTCCCTCCTCTCTCCCCTCCTCTCTCCCCTCCTCTCTTTCCTCCTCTCTTCCCTCCTCTCTCTCCTCCTCTCTTCCCTGCTCTCTCCCCTCCTCTCTCCCCTCCTCTCTTCCCTCCTCTCTCCCTCCTCTCTCCCTTCCTCTCTTCCCTCCTCTCTTCCCTCCTCTCTTCCCTCCTCTCTCCCCCCCCCCTCTCTCTTCCTCTCTCCCTCCTCTCTCCCTCCTCTCTCCCCTCCTCTCTCCCCTCCTCTCTTCCCTCCTCTCTCCCTTCCTCTCTCCCTCCTCTCTCCCTCCTCTCTCCCCTCCTCTCTCCCTCATCTCTTCCCTCCTCTCTTCCCTCCTCTCTCCCTCATCTCTTCCTTCCTCTCTTCCCTCCTCTCTCCCTCATCTCTTCCTTCCTCTCTCCCCTCCTCTCTTCCCTCCTCTCTCCCTCATCTCTTCCCTCCTCTCTTCCCTCCTCTCTCCCTCATCTCTTCCTTCCTCTCTCCCCTCCTCTCTCCCCTCCTCTCTTCCCTCCTCTCTCCCTCCTCTCTTCCTTCCTCTCTTCCCTCCTCTCTTCCCTCCTCTCTCCCTTCCTCTCTTCCCTCCTCTCTCCCCTCTCTCTCCCCTCCTCTCTTCCCTCCTCTCTCCCCTCCTCTCTCCCCTCCTCTCTTCCCTCCTCTCTCCCCTCCTCTCTTCCCTCCTCTCTCCCTCCTCTCTTCCTTCCTCTCTCCCCTCCTCTCTTCCCTCCTCTCTCCCTCCTCTCTCCCTTCCTCTCTCCCCTCCTCTCTCCCCTCCTCTCTCCCTTCCTCTCTCCCTTCCTCTCTCCCTCCTCTCTCCCCTCCTCTCTCCCTCCTCTCTCCCTTCCTCTCTCCCCTCCTCTCTCCCCTCCTCTCTCCCTTCCTCTCTCCCCTCCTCTCTCCCCTCCTCTCTCCCTTCCTCTCTCCCCTCCTCTCTCCCCTCCTCTCTCCCCTCCTCTCTCCCTTCCTCTCTCCCCTCCTCTCTTTCCTCCTCTCTTACCTCCTCTCTTCCTTCCTCTCTCCCCTCCTCTCTCCCTCCTCTCTCCCCTCCTCTCTCCCTCCTCTCTCCCTTCTCTCCCCTCCTCTCTCCCCTCCTCTCTCCCCTCCTCTCTCCCTTCCTCTCTCCCCTCCTCTCTCCCCTCCTCTCTCCCTTCCTCTCTCCCCTCCTCTCTTTCCTCCTCTCTTACCTCCTCTCTCTTCACCAGCCGTGAACTGTGTTTTATGTAATTGCAGCCGCCCCCAACATATCATAGGAGTCAGTCTGTGGCTAATGTCTGCATCCTCCTGCTTCTGTTAACAAAGACATCCTCTCCAACTGCATGCAGCCTATCAGGGAGAGACACATGTTCTATGAGAGGCCAATGGACTTAAGATTCATTGGAGGACAGCTGAAATTTTGCGTAGATTTTAGGCGTATAGATTCCTTCTTAAGCCCTTTATTTGTCTAATAGGAACAGAACTGCAGATGTTCCTTTTTACATGTTGTCAATATCATATTCCATTTTCCCTCTGTAGAAGAGTGTAGGCCTAGCTAGCTATATGCATTGGAAAACAAAGTCACTTGAGCATTAATTATTAATAGACTGCATATGAAGCATGGATATTGTATGTTATGTTCATCTTACATTCCCAGCTAGGCTCCAGTCATTGTGCCTGTACTGATCCAAAGGTCACAAACTTTGCTACTTCCCACAAAAGCCTTCCAATACACTCTACTATGACTCACAAATGTAGTAAGCTGTCTGGATTTGATTCACCTGACATGGAGACCACATTTCATTTGCCTTAAGTGTTTGTAAATAGTTGGTATAAAATATGCGAGTGATCTGTAAACATAATTTCTGAAGGAGGGGAAAAAGGGGGGGGGGGGCAGTCCAGTGGCAGTCTATTAGTGCAATTATCTGTGTGTATAGTGGGCGGTGTTCTAAACCCGCTCAGCAGGCTCTAGTACCACTCAGAGGGCTCTAGTACCAGTCAGAGGGCTCTAGTACCATCAGAGGCCTCTAGTACCACTCAGAGGGCTTAAGTATAACGGCTCTAATACCAATCAGCAGGCTCAAGTACCACTCAGCGGGCTCTAGTACCACTCAGAGGGCTCTAGTAACACTCAGAGGGCTCTAGTACCCCTCAGAGGGCTTTATTACCACTCAGCAGGCTCTAGTCCCTCTCAGAGTGCTCTAGTACCACTCAGAGTGCTTTAGTACCACTCAGAGTGCTTTAGTCCCTCTCAGAGTGCTCTAGTCCCTCTCAGAGTGCTCTAAAACCACTCAGAGAGCTTTAGTACCCCTCAGAGGGCTCTAATACCACTCAGCGGGCTCTAGTACCATTCAGAGGGCTCTAGTATCACCCAGTGGGCTCTAGTACAAATCGGTAGGCTCTAATAAAACTCAGCGGGCAATAGTATAACTCAGATGGCTCAATACCACTCAGTGGGCTCTAGTACCACTCAGAGGGCTCTAGTATCACCCAGCGGGCTCTAGTACCAATCAGCAGACTTTAGTACCACTCAGCGGGCTCTGGTATCCCTCAGAGGGCTCTAGTACCACTCAGAGGGCTCTAGTACAACTAAAATGGCACTGCTTCCACTCAGGAGACTCTAGTAACACTCAGAGGGCTCTAGTAACACTCAGAGAGCTCTAGTACCATTCAGAGGGTTTTAGTACCACTCAAAGGGCTCTAGTACCACTCAGCGGGCTATAGTACAACTCACAGGGCACTAATACCCCTCAGCGTGCTCCAGTACCACTCAGCGGGCTCTAGTATCCCTCAGAGGGCTCTAGTATCACCCAGCGGGCTCTAATACCACTCAGTGGGCTCTAATACCACTCAGAGGGCTCTAGCACCACTCAGAGGGCTCTAGCACAACTAAGCGGAATCTAATTCCACTCAGCGGACTCTAATAACATTCAGAGTGCTCTAATACCACCCAGCGGGCTCTAATACCACTCAGCAGAATCTAGTATCACTCAGAGGGCTCTATTACCACTCAGATGGCTGTAGTACAAGTCAGCAGGCTCTAGTACCACTCAGAGGGATATAGCATCACTCAGTGGGCTCTAGTCCCACTCAGAGGGCTCTAGAATCATCCAGCGGGCTCTAGTACCAATCAACAGGCACTAAAACCACTCAGCGGGCAATAGTATATCTCAGACATCTCTAATACAAATCAGCTGGCTCTATTACCACTCAGAGGGCTCAAATACCATTCAGCGGGCCTTAGTACCACTCAGAGTCTCTAATAACACTCAAGGGGCTCTAGTACCACTCAGAGGGCTCTAGTGCCACTCAGCGGGTTATAATACCAGTCAGCTGTCTTTAATACCACTAAGAGGGCTCTAGTACCACTCAGAGGGCTCTAGTATAATTCAGCGTCCTCTAGTACCAATCAGCGGGCTCTAGTACCACTCAGAGGGCTCTAGTACAACTCAGAGGGATTTAGTACCACTCAGCGGGTTTTAATACCACTCAGAGGGCTCTAGTACCACTTAGAGGGATCTAGTACCCCTCAACGGGCTCTAGTACCATTCAGGGGGCTATAGTAACTTAGCTGGCTCTAATACCACCCAGCAGGCTCTAATCCCACACAGCAGAATCTAGTATCACTCAGAGGGCTCTATTACCACAGATGGCTGTAGTACAAGTCAGCGGGCTCTAGTACCACTCAGAGGGATCTAGTACAACTCAGAGGGCTTTAGTACCACTCAGAGGGCTGTAGTACCATTCAGCAGGCACTTCTACCAATCAAATGGCTCTAGTACCACTCTGAGGGCTCTAGTATCACCCAGCCGGCTCTAGTACCAATCAGCAGGCTCTAATACCACTCAGCCGGCAATAGTATAACTCAGACGGCTCTAATACCACTAAGCTGACTCTATTACCACTCAGAGCGCTCTAGTACTACTCAGAGGGCTCTAGTGCCACTCAGCGGGTTATAATACCAGTCAGCTGTCTTTAATTCCACTAAGAGGGCTCTAGTACCACTCAGAGGTCTCTAGTACAATTCAGCGGGCTCTAGTACCAATCAGCGGGCTCTAATACCACTCAGAGGGCTCTAGTACCACTCAGAGTCTCTAATAACACTCAAGGGGCTCTAGTACCACTCAGAGGGCTCTAGTGCCACTCAGCGGGTTATAATAACAGTCAGCTGTCTTTAATACCACTAAGAGGGATCTAGTACCACTCAGAGGGCTCTAGTATAATTCAGCGGCCTCTAGTACCAATCAGCGGGCTCTAGTACCACTCAGAGGGCTCTAGTACCACTCTGCGGGTTTTAGTACCACTCAGAGGGCTCTAGTACCACTTAGAGGGATCTAGTACCCCTCAGCGGGCTCTAGTACCATTCAGAGGGCTCTAGTACCACTTAGCTGGCTCTAGTACAACTCAGAGGGCTCTAATACCACTCAGTGGGCTCTAATACCACCCAGAGGGCTCTAGCACCACTCAGAGGGCTCTAGCACAACTCAGTGGGCTTTAATTCCACTCAGCGGGCTCTAATACCACTCAGAGTGCTCTAATACCACCCAGCAGGCTCTAATACCACTCAGCGGAATCTAGTATCGCTCAGAGGCTCTATTACCACTCAGATGGCTGTAGTACAAGTCAGCGGAATCTAGTACCACTCAGAGGGATCTAGTACAACTCAGAGTGCTTTAGTACCACTCAGAGGGCTGTAGTACCATTCAGCGGGCACTTCTACCACTCAAATGGCTCTAGTACCACTATGAGGGCTCTAGTATCACCCAGCCGGCTCTAGTACCAATCAGCAGGCTCTAATACCACTCAGCGGGCAATAGTATAACTCAGACAGCTCTAATTCCACTCAGCGGGCACTAATACCACTCACTGTGCTCTAATTCCACCCAGCGGGCTCTAATACCACTCAGCGGAATCTAGTATCACTCAGAGGGCTCTATTACCACTCAGATGACTGTAGTACAAGTCAGAGGGCTCTAGTACCACTCAGAGGGATCTAGCATCACTCAGTGGGCTCTAGTACCACTCAGAGGGCTCTAGTAACACTCAGAGGGCTCTAGTACAACTCAGAGGGCTTTGGTACCACTCAGAGGGCTGTAGTACCATTCAGCGGGCAATAGTGTAACTCAAACATCTCTAATACAAATCAGCTGGCTCTATTACCACTCAGAGGGCTCAAATACCATTCAGCGGGCCCTAGTACCACTCAGAGTCTCTAATAACACTCAAGGGGCTCTAGTACCACTCAGAGTCTCTAATAACACTCAAGGGGCTCTAGTACCACTCAGAGGGCTCTAGTGCCACTCAGCGGGTTATAATACCAGTCAGCTGTCTTTAATACCACTAAGAGGGCTCTAGTACCACTCAGAGGGCTCTAGTATAATTCAGCGGCCTCTAGTACCAATCAGCGGGATCTAGTACCACTCAGAGGGCTCTAGTACAACTCAGAGGGATTTAGTACCACTCAGCGGGTTTTAATACCACTCAGAGGGCTCTAGTACCACTTAGAGGGATCTAGTACCCCTCAACGGGCTCTAGTACCATTCAGGGGGCTATAGTAACTTAGCTGGCTCTAATACCACCCAGCAGGCTCTAATCCCACTCAGCAGAATCTAGTATCACTCAGAGGGCTCTATTACCACTCAGATGGCTGTAGTACAAGTCAGCGGGCTCTAGTACCACTCAGAGGGATCTAGTACAACTCAGAGGGCTTTAGTACCACTCAGAGGGCTGTAGTACCATTCAGCAGGCACTTCTACCACTCAAATGGCTCTAGTACCACTCTGAGGGCTCTAGTATCACCCAGCCGGCTCTAGTACCAATCAGCAGGCTCTAATACCACTCAGCGGGCAATAGTATAACTCAGACGGCTCTAATACCACTCAGCTGACTCTATTACCACTCAGAGGGCTCTAGTACTACTCAGAGGGCTCTAGTGCCACTCAGCGGGTTATAATACCAGTCAGCTGTCTTTAATTCCACTAAGAGGGCTCTAGTACCACTCAGAGGTCTCTAGTACAATTCAGCGGGCTCTAGTACCAATCAGCGGGCTCTAATACCACTCAGAGGGCTCTAGTACCACTCAGAGTCTCTAATAACACTCAAGGGGCTCTAGTACCACTCAGAGGGCTCTAGTGCCACTCAGCGGGTTATAATAACAGTCAGCTGTCTTTAATACCACTAAGAGGGATCTAGTACCACTCAGAGGGCTCTAGTATAATTCAGCGGCCTCTAGTACCAATCAGCAGGCTCTAGTACCACTCAGAGGGCTCTAGTACCACTCTGCGGGTTTTAGTACCACTCAGAGGGCTCTAGTACCACTTAGAGGGATCTAGTACCCCTTAGCGGGCTCTAGTACCATTCAGAGGGCTCTAGTGCCACTTAGCTGGCTCTAGTACAACTCAGAGGGCTCTAATACCACTCAGTGGGCTCTAATACCACCCAGAGGGCTCTGGCACCACTCAGAGGGCTCTAGCACAACTCAGTGGGCTCTAATTCCACTCAGCGGGCTCTAATACCACTCACAGTGCTCTAATACCACCCAGCAGGCTCTAATACCACTCAGCGGAATCTAGTATCGCTCAGAGGCTCTATTACCACTCAGGTGGCTGTAGTACAAGTCAGCGGAATCTAGTACCACTCAGAGGGATCTAGCATCACTCAGTGGGCTCTAGTACCACTCAGAGGGCTCTAGTAAGACTCAGAGGGCTCTAGTACAACTCAGAGGGCTTTGGTACCACTCAGAGGGCTGTAGTACCATTCAGCGGGCAATAGTGTAACTCAGACATCTCTAATACAAATCAGCTGGCTCTATTACCACTCAGAGGGCTCAAATACCATTCAGCGGGCCCTAGTACCACTCAGAGTCTCTAATAACACTCAAGGGGCTCCAGTACCACTCAGAGTCTCTAATAACACTCAAGGGGCTCTAGTACCACTCAGAGGGCTCTAGTGCCACTCAGCTGGTTATAATACCAGTCAGCTGTCTTTAATACCACTAAGAGGGCTCTAGTACCACTCAGAGGGCTCTAGTATAATTCAGCGGCCTCTAGTACCAATCAGCGGGCTCTAGTACCACTCAGAGGGCTCTAGTACCACTCAGAGGGATTTAGTACCACTCAGCGGGTTTTAGTACCACTCAGTGGGCTCTAGTACCACTTAGAGGGATCTAGTACCCCTCAGCGGGCTCTAGTACCATTCAGAGGGCTCTAGTACCACTTAACTGGCTCTAGTACAACTCAGAGGGCTCTAATACCACTCAGTGGGCTCTAATACCACTCAGAGGGCTCTAGCACCACTCAGAGGGCTCTAGCACAACTCAGTGGGCTCTAATTCCACTCAGCGGGCTCTAATACCACTCACAGTGCTCTAATACCACCCAGCAGGCTCTAATACCACTCAGCGGAATCTAGTATCGCTCAGAGGCTCTATTACCACTCAGATGGCTGTAGTACAAGTCAGCGGAATCTAGTACCACTCAGAGGGATCTAGTACAACTCAGAGTGCTTTAGTACCACTCAGAGGGCTGTAGTACCATTCAGCGGGCACTTCTACCACTCAAATGGCTCTAGTACCACTATGAGGGCTCTAGTATCACCCAGCCGGCTCTAGTACCAATCAGCAGGCTCTAATACCACTCAGCGGGCAATAGTATAACTCAGACGGCTCTAATTCCACTCAGCGGGCACTAATACCACTCACTGTGCTCTAATTCCACCCAGCGGGCTCTAATACCACTCAGCGGAATCTAGTATCACTCAGAGGGCTCTATTACCACTCAGATGACTGTAGTACAAGTCAGAGGGCTCTAGTACCACTCAGAGGGATCTAGCATCACTCAGTGGGCTCTAGTACCACTCAGAGGGCTCTAGTAACACTCAGAGGGCTCTAGTACAACTCAGAGGGCTTTGGTACCACTCAGAGGGCTGTAGTACCATTCAGCCGGGCAATAGTGTAACTCAGACATCTCTAATACAAATCAGCTGGCTCTATTACCACTCAGAGGGCTCAAATACCATTCAGCGGGCCCTAGTACCACTCAGAGTCTCTAATAACACTCAAGGGGCTCTAGTACCACTCAGAGTCTCTAATAACACTCAAGGGGCTCTAGTACCACTCAGAGGGCTCTAGTGCCACTCAGCGGGTTATAATACCAGTCAGCTGTCTTTAATACCACTAAGAGGGCTCTAGTACCACTCAGAGGGCTCTAGTATAATTCAGCGGCCTCTAGTACCAATCAGCGGGATCTAGTACCATTCAGAGGGCTCTAGTACAACTCAGAGGGAATTAGTACCACTCAGCGGGTTTTAATACCACTTAGAGGGATCTAGTTCCCCTCAACGGGCTCTAGTACCATTCAGGGGGCTATAGTAACTTAGCTGGCTCTAATACCACCCAGCAGGCTCTAATCCCACTCAGCAGAATCTAGTATCACTCAGAGGGCTCTATTACCACTCAGATGGCTGTAGTACAAGTCAGCGGGCTCTAGTACCACTCAGAGGGATCTAGTACAACTCAGAGGGCTTTAGTAATGTCAAATGTCAAATGTAGTACCACTCAGAGGGCTGTAGTACCATTCAGCAGGCACTTCTACCACTCAAATGGCTCTAGTACCACTCTGAGGGCTCTAGTATCACCCAGCCGGCTCTAGTACCAATCAGCAGGCTCTAATACCACTCAGCGGGCAATAGTATAACTCAGACGGCTCTAATACCACTCAGCTGACTCTATTACCACTCAGAGGGCTCTAGTACTACTCAGAGGGCTCTAGTGCCACTCAGCGGGTTATAATACCAGTCAGAGGGCTCTAGTACCACTCAGAGTCTCTAATAACACTCAAGGGGCTCTAGTACCACTCAGAGGGCTCTAATACCACTCAGAGGTCTCTAGTACAATTCAGCGGGCTCTAGTACCAATCAGCGGGCTCTAATACCACTCAGAGGGCTCTAGTACCACTCAGAGTCTCTAATAACACTCAAGGGGCTCTAGTACCACTCAGAGGGCTCTAGTGCCACTCAGCGGGTTATAATAACAGTCAGCTGTCTTTAATACCACTAAGAGGGATCTAGTACCACTCAGAGGGCTCTAGTATAATTCAGCGGCCTCTAGTACCAATCAGCGGGCTCTAGTACCACTCAGAGGGCTCTAGTACCACTCTGCGGGTTTTAGTACCACTCAGAGGGCTCTAGTACCACTTAGAGGGATCTAGTACCCGTCAGCGGGCTCTAGTACCATTCAGAGGGCTCTAGTACCATTTAGCTGGCTCTAGTACAACTCAGAGGGCTCTAATACCACTCAGTGGGCTCTAATACCACCCAGAGGGCTCTAGCACCACTCAGAGGGCTCTAGCACAACTCAGAAGGCTCTAATTCCACTCAGCGGGCTCTAATACCACTCAGAGTGCTCTAATACCACCCAGCAGGCTCTAATACCACTCAGCGGAATCTAGTATCGCTCAGAGGCTCTATTACCACTCAGATGGCTGTAGTACAAGTCAGCGGAATCTAGTACCACTCAGAGGGATCTAGTACAACTCAGAGTGCTTTAGTACCACTCAGAGGGCTGTAGTACCATTCAGCGGGCACTTCTACCACTCAAATGGCTCTAGTACCACTATGAGGGCTCTAGTATCACCCAGCCGGCTCTAGTACCAATCAGCAGGCTCTAATACCACTCAGCGGGCAATAGTATAACTCAGACGGCTCTAATTCCACTCAGCGGGCACTAATACCACTCACTGTGCTCTAATTCCACCCAGCGGGCTCTAATACCACTCAGCGGAATCTAGTATCACTCAGAGGGCTCTATTACCACTCAGATGACTGTAGTACAAGTCAGAGGGCTCTAGTACCACTCAGAGGGATCTAGCATCACTCAGTGGGCTCTAGTACCACTCAGAGGGCTCTAGTAACACTCAGAGGGCTCTAGTACAACTCAGAGGGCTTTGGTACCACTCAGAGGGCTGTAGTACCATTCAGCGGGCAATAGTGTAACTCAGACATCTCTAATACAAATCAGCTGGCTCTATTACCACTCAGAGGGCTCAAATACCATTCAGCGGGCCCTAGTACCACTCAGAGTCTCTAATAACACTCAAGGGGCTCTAGTACCACTCAGAGTCTCTAATAACACTCAAGGGGCTCTAGTACCACTCAGAGGGCTCTAGTGCCACTCAGCGGGTTATAATACCAGTCAGCTGTCTTTAATACCACTAAGAGGGCTCTAGTACCACTCAGAGGGCTCTAGTATAATTCAGCGGCCTCTAGTACCAATCAGCGGGATCTAGTACCATTCAGAGGGCTCTAGTACAACTCAGAGGGAATTAGTACCACTCAGCGGGTTTTAATACCACTTAGAGGGATCTAGTACCCCTCAACGGGCTATAGTACCATTCAGGGGGCTATAGTAACTTAGCTGGCTCTAATACCACCCAGCAGGCTCTAATCCCACTCAGCAGAATCTAGTATCACTCAGAGGGCTCTATTACCACTCAGATGGCTGTAGTACAAGTCAGCGGGCTCTAGTACCACTCAGAGGGATCTAGTACAACTCAGAGGGCTTTAGTACCACTCAGAGGGCTGTAGTACCATTCAGCAGGCACTTCTACCACTCAAATGGCTCTAGTACCACTCTGAGGGCTCTAGTATCACCCAGCCGGCTCTAGTACCAATCAGCAGGCTCTAATACCACTCAGCGGGCAATAGTATAACTCAGACGGCTCTAATACCACTCAGCTGACTCTATTACCACTCAGAGGGCTCTAGTACTACTCAGAGGGCTCTAGTGCCACTCAGCGGGTTATAATACCAGTCAGCTGTCTTTAATTCCACTAAGAGGGCTCTAGTACCACTCAGAGGTCTCTAGTACAATTCAGCGGGCTCTAGTACCAATCAGCGGGCTCTAATACCACTCAGAGGGCTCTAGTACCACTCAGAGTCTCTAATAACACTCAAGGGGCTCTAGTACCACTCAGAGGGCTCTAGTGCCACTCAGCGGGTTATAATAACAGTCAGCTGTCTTTAATACCACTAAGAGGGATCTAGTACCACTCAGAGGGCTCTAGTATAATTCAGCGGCCTCTAGTACCAATCAGCGGGCTCTAGTACCACTCAGAGGGCTCTAGTACCACTCTGCGGGTTTTAGTACCACTCAGAGGGCTCTAGTACCACTTAGAGGGATCTAGTACCCGTCAGCGGGCTCTAGTACCATTCAGAGGGCTCTAGTGCCACTTAGCTGGCTCTAGTACAACTCAGAGGGCTCTAATACCACTCAGTGGGCTCTAATACCACCCAGAGGGCTCTAGCACCACTCAGAGGGCTCTAGCACAACTCAGAAGGCTCTAATTCCACTCAGCGGGCTCTAATACCACTCAGAGTGCTCTAATACCACCCAGCAGGCTCTAATACCACTCAGCGGAATCTAGTATCGCTCAGAGGCTCTATTACCACTCAGATGGCTGTAGTACAAGTCAGCGGAATCTAGTACCACTCAGAGGGATCTAGTACAACTCAGAGTGCTTTAGTACCACTCAGAGGGCTGTAGTACCATTCAGCGGGCACTTCTACCACTCAAATGGCTCTAGTACCACTATGAGGGCTCTAGTATCACCCAGCCGGCTCTAGTACCAATCAGCAGGCTCTAATACCACTCAGCGGGCAATAGTATAACTCAGACGGCTCTAATTCCACTCAGCGGGCACTAATACCACTCACTGTGCTCTAATTCCACCCAGCGGGCTCTAATACCACTCAGCGGAATCTAGTATCACTCAGAGGGCTCTATTACCACTCAGATGACTGTAGTACAAATCAGAGGGCTCTAGTACCACTCAGAGGGATCTAGCATCACTCAGTGGGCTCTAGTACCACTCAGAGGGCTCTAGTAACACTCAGAGGGCTCTAGTACAACTCAGAGGGCTTTGGTACCACTCAGAGGGCTGTAGTACCATTCAGCGGGCAATAGTGTAACTCAGACATCTCTAATACAAATCAGCTGGCTCTATTACCACTCAGAGGGCTCAAATACCATTCAGCGGGCCCTAGTACCACTCAGAGTCTCTAATAACACTCAAGGGGCTCTAGTACCACTCAGAGTCTCTAATAACACTCAAGGGGCTCTAGTACCACTCAGAGGGCTCTAGTGCCACTCAGCGGGTTATAATACCAGTCAGCTGTCTTTAATACCACTAAGAGGGCTCTAGTACCACTCAGAGGGCTCTAGTATAATTCAGCGGCCTCTAGTACCAATCAGCGGGCTCTAGTACCACTCAGAGGGCTCTAGTACCACTCAGAGGGATTTAGTACCACTCAGCGGGTTTTAGTACCACTCAGTGGGCTCTAGTACCACTTAGAGGGATCTATTACCCCTCAGCGGGCTCTAGTACCATTCAGAGGGCTCTAGTACCACTTAACTGGCTCTAGCACAACTCAGAAGGCTCTAATTCCACTCAGCGGGCTCTAATACCACTCAGAGTGCTCTAATACCACCCAGCAGGCTCTAATACCACTCAGCGGAATCTAGTATCGCTCAGAGGCTCTATTACCACTCAGATGGCTGTAGTACAAGTCAGCGGAATCTAGTACCACTCAGAGGGATCTAGTACAACTCAGAGTGATTTAGTACCACTCAGAGGGCTGTAGTACCATTCAGCGGGCACTTCTACCACTCAAATGGCTCTAGTACCACTATGAGGGCTCTAGTATCACCCAGCCGGCTCTAGTACCAATCAGCAGGCTCTAATACCACTCAGCGGGCAATAGTATAACTCAGACGGCTCTAATTCCACTCAGCGGGCACTAATACCACTCACTGTGCTCTAATTCCACCCAGCGGGCTCTAATACCACTCAACGGAATCTAGTATCACTCAGAGGGCTCTATTACCACTCAGATGACTGTAGTACAAATCAGAGGGCTCTAGTACCACTCAGAGGGATCTAGCATCACTCAGTGGGCTCTAGTACCACTCAGAGGGCTCTAGTAACACTCAGAGGGCTCTAGTACAACTCAGAGGGCTTTGGTACCACTCAGAGGGCTGTAGTACCATTCAGCGGGCAATAGTGTAACTCAGACATCTCTAATACAAATCAGCTGGCTCTATTACCACTCAGAGGGCTCAAATACCATTCAGCGGGCCCTAGTACCACTCAGAGTCTCTAATAACACTCAAGGGGCTCTAGTACCACTCAGAGTCTCTAATAACACTCAAGGGGCTCTAGTACCACTCAGAGGGCACTAGTGCCACTCAGCGGGTTATAATACCAGTCAGCTGTCTTTAATACCACTAAGAGGGCTCTAGTACCACTCAGAGGGCTCTAGTATAATTCAGCGGCCTCTAGTACCAATCAGCGGGCTCTAGTACCACTCAGAGGGCTCTAGTACCACTCAGAGGGATTTAGTACCACTCAGCGGGTTTTAGTACCACTCAGTGGGCTCTAGTACCACTTAGAGGGATCTATTACCCCTCAGCGGGCTCTAGTACCATTCAGAGGGCTCTAGTACCACTTAACTGGCTCTAGTACAACTCAGAGGGCTCTAATACCACTCAGTGGGCTCTAATACCACTCAGAGGGCTCTAGCACCACTCATAGGGCTCTAGCACGACTCAGCGGAATCTAATTCCACTCAGCTGGCTCTAATACCACTCACAGTGCTCTAATACCACCCAGCGGGCTCTAATACCACTCAGCGGAATCTAGTATCACTCAGAGGGCTCTATTACCACTCAGATGACTGTAGTACAAGTCAGAGGGCTCTAGTACCACTCAGAGGGATCTAGCATCACTCAGTGGGCTCTAGTACCACTCAGAGGGCTCTAGTACAACTCAGAGGGCTTTGGTACCACTCAGAGGGCTGTAGTACCATTCAGCGGGCAATAGTGTAACTCAGACATCTCTAATACAAATCAGCTGGCTCTATTACCACTCAGAGGGCTCAAATACCATTCAGCGGGCCCTAGTACCACTCAGAGTCTCTAATAACACTCAAGGGGCTCTAGTACCACTCAGAGTCTCTAATAACACTCAAGGGGCTCTAGTACCACTCAGAGGGCTCTAGTGCCACTCAGCTCGTTATAATACCAGTCAGCTGTCTTTAATACCACTAAGAGGGCTCTAGTACCACTCAGAGGGCTCTAGTATAATTCAGCGGCCTCTAGTACCAATCAGCGGGCTCTAGTACCACTCAGAGGGATTTAGTACCACTCAGCGGGTTTTAGTACCACTCAGTGTGCTCTAGTACCACTTAGAGGGATCTAGTACCCCTCATTGGGCTCTAGTACCATTCAGAGGGCTCTAGTACCACTTAACTGGCTCTAGTACAACTCAGAGGGCTCTAATACCACTCAGTGGGCTCTAATACCACTCAGAGGGCTCTAGCACCACTCATAGGGCTCTAGCACGACTCAGCGGAATCTAATTCCACTCAGCTGGCTCTAATACCACTCACAGTGCTCTAATACCACCCAGCGGGCTCTAATACCACTCAGCAGAATCTAGTATCACTCAGAGGGCTCTATTACCACTCAGATGACTGTAGTACAAGTCAGAGGGCTCTAGTACCACTCAGAGGGATCTAGCATCACTCAGTGGGCTCTAGTACCACTCAGAGGGCTCTAGTAACACTCAGAGGGCTCTAGTACAACTCAGAGGGCTTTGGTACCACTCAGAGGGCTGTAGTACCATTCAGCGGGCAATAGTGTAACTCAGACATCTCTAATACAAATCAGCTGGCTCTATTACCACTCAGAGGGCTCAAATACCATTCAGCGGGCCCTAGTACCACTCAGAGTCTCTAATAACACTCAAGGGGCTCTAGTATCACTCAGAGTCTCTAATAACACTCAAGGGGCTCTAGTACCACTCAGAGGGCTCTAGTGCCACTCAGCGGGTTATAATACCAGTCAGCTGTCTTTAATATCACTAAGAGGGCTCTAGTACCACTCAGAGGGCTCTAGTATAATTCAGCGGCCTCTAGTACCAATCAGTGGGCTCTAGTACCACTCAGAGGGCTCTAGTACCACTCAGAGGGATTTAGTACCACTCAGCGGGTTTTAGTACCACTCAGTGGGCTCTAGTACCACTTAGAGGGATCTAGTACCCCTCAGCGGGCTCTAGTACCATTCAGAGGGCTCTAGTACCAATTAACTGGCTCTAGTACAACTCAGAGGGCTCTAATACCACTCAGTGGGCTCTAATACTACTCAGAGGGCTCTAGCACCACTCATAGGGCTCTAGCACGACTCAGCGGAATCTAATTCCACTCAGCTGGCTCTAATACCACTCACAGTGCTCTAATACCACCCAGCAGGCTCTAATACCACTCACAGTGCTCTAATACCACCCAGCAGTCTCTAATACCACTCAGATGAATCTAGTATCACTCAGAGGGCTCTATTACCACTCAGATGGCTGTAGTACAAGTCAGCGGGCTCTAGTACCACTCAGAGGGATCTAGCATCACTCAGTGGGCTCTAGTACCACTTAGAGGGCTCTAGTAATGCTCAGAGGGCTCTAGTACAACTCAGAGGGCTTTAGTACCACTCAGATGGCTGTAGTACCATTTAGCGGGCACTTCTACTACTCAAATGGCTCTAGAACCACTCAGAGTGCTCTAGTATCACCCAGCCAGCTCTAGTACCAATCAGCAGGCTCTAATACCACTCAGCGGGCAATAGTATAACTCAGACGGCTCTAATACCACTCAGCTGGCTCCATTACCACTCAGAGGGCTCTAGTGCCACTCAGAAGGTTCTAATAACACTCAGTGGTCTTTAATACCACTAAGAGGGTTCTAGTACCACTCACAGGGCACTAGTACCTCTCAGAGGGCTATAATACCCCTCAGCGTGCTCTAGTACCACTCAGAGGGCTCCAGTACCACTTAGCGGGCTCTATTACCACTCAGAGGGCTCAAATACCATTAAGCGGAACCTAGTACCACTTAGAGTCTAATAACACTCAAGGGGCTCTAGTACCACTCAGAGGGCTCTAGTGACAATCAGCGGGTTATAATACCAGTCAGCGGACTTTAATAACACTAAGAGGGCTCTAGTACCATTCAGAGGGCTCTTGTACAATTCAGCGGGCTCTAGTACCAATCCGCGGGCTCTAGTACCACTCAGAGGGCTCTAGTTCCACTCAGAGGGATATAGTACCACTCAGTGGGTTTTAGTACCACTCAGCTGGCTCTAGTACCATCATAGGCCGTTAGTACCACTCAGAGGGCTCTAGCACAACTCAGCGGGCTCTAGTATCACCCAGCCGGCTCTAGTACCAATCTGTGGGCTCTAATACCACTCAGCTGGTTCTATTACCACTCAGAGGGCTCTAGTTCCACTCAGAGGGCTCTAGTTCCACTCAGAGGGCTCTGGTACCACTCAGTGGGCTTTAGTACCACTCAGAGGACTCTAATATCACTCAGAGGGCTCTGGTATCACTCATTGGGCTCTAGTACCACTCAGCGGGCTCTAGAACAACTCAGAGGGCTCTAGTAACACTCAGAGGGCTTTAGTACCACTCAGAGGGCTGTAGTACATCTCAGAGGGCTGTCCTACCACTCAGAGTGCTCTAGTAGCACTCAGCTGGCTCTAATACTACTCAATGGGCTCTATAACCTCTCATAGGGTTCTAGTACAACTCAGAGGGCTGTAGTACCCCTCACAGTGCTCTCGTACCACTCAGAGGGATCAAGTACCCATCAGAGGGCACTAGTACAACTCAGAGGGCTCTAGAACCACTCAGAGGGCTTTAACACCACTCAGAGGGCTCTAGTACCACTCAGCAGGCTCTAGTACAACTCAGCGTACTCTAGTACCACTCAGCGGGCTCTAGTACAACTTAGAGGGATTTAGTACAACTCAGAGGGCTCTAGTACAACTCAGAGGGCTCTAGTACCACTCAGAGGGCTCTAGTACCTCAGAGGGCTCTAGTACCACTCAGAGGGCTCTAGTACCTCAGAGGGCTCTAGTACCACTCAGAGGGCTCTAGTACGTCAGAGGGCTCTAGTACCACTCAGAGGGCTCTAGTACCTCAGAGGGCTCTAGTACAACTCAGAGGGCTCTAGTACCACTCAGAGGGCTCTAGTACCACTCAGAGGGCTCTAGTACCTCAGAGGGCTCTAGTACAACTCAGAGGGCTCTAGTACCACTCAGAGGGCTCTAGTACCTCAGAGGGCTCTAGTACAACTCAGAGGGCTCTAGTACCACTCAGAGGGCTCTAGTACCACTCAGAGGGCTCTAGTACCTCAGAGGGCTCTAGTACCACTCAGCGGAGCAGTTTCAATCCCCACATCGCATCTGTGCCTTTAAGTTGTGAAATATTTTTGTCAATCATATACAATATTTGCCTTTTAAAAAACGAGTTCAATAGCAGAATGAAATCTGTCTTTGCAACATTGCATAGACTTTTGAATAGTTTGTCTTTAGAATCTATTCCTGCCAAAGAATGACATATTTACAAAACAATATATATTATGCTATTCTGAAGAGAATCTAGTAGTGGCTACTCTCACTATATACAATTATTATATCAATGTCATATCAGTTTCTTATCATATACATTTATTATATCAATGTCATATCATTTTCTTATCATATACATTTTTTTTCAAGCTTTTTTTGACATTAGGCTACTTTTCTGTCACAATATTACCGAAATTAAATGGATAATATTCCAACAACAAAGGTTATTGATTTTTGTTGATGTTAGACAATAGGGTTAGAGCTCTAGGCCTACCCGTCATTTATTTGTCTGTAAAAGAGGAACACAGGACTTCGCAGTAATAACTAACAAGGTAATGGTTTGTCCAGCAGGTGGCGGGTTTTGTACACAATAGCACCACTGCAAGGTGTTGCTTATCGACACTTCCAAGAGGGCTCAAGCGCCCTGCAAATGTGAGCAGAAAAAAACATATTGACCACAAGAGCACGAGCACCTTGTCAGTGTACGGGTACCGATATAGAGCGAGCTGCATATTTGTGGTACATTATGTGTTTTATATCAATCACACTTATTAGGTTAATGTATTCATTAGATTATTTTTTATTTTTTACAAATAGCTCATTTTCCGTGGTTATTCAACAAAATCATAGATATAATACCTAATTTTGGCCGTTTTGTGTTCCCTGCCCTGCATAATTTGAGATTGTTTGACTTCAGATATTTTACTTATGACATAAATGGACTCGAAATACCTCACCTCTTCCCTACTTAGAAAGAAGGTATTTTCTCCTACAATTGAAATTAAAGGTTTGAAATGCGTCTTCATTTTGCGTGCTTCTACATCTCTTGCTGTTTGGGGTTTTAGGCTGGGTTTCTGTATAGCACTTTGTGACATCTGCTGATGTAAAAAGGGCTTAATAAATTAAATGTTATTGATTGATTGCAGGGTGACCAATTGAATCATGGTTTTAGGGGGTTAAATACACGTGTGCCATTTCTTTCCCTCCAGATCTCAAGTTAAAAGTGACAGGCGTATGTTTACTTTAATTAGGAGAAAGTGAAAATGTATTTGTTAGTCCTTCCACCTCGTACAGAAGCTTATTTTAAACAGGAAGACCCGGAGGCCTAATGGAATTATTTTTAAAAGAGCAATTTGCTTTCATTCAAATGAATATAATAATCGAATTAATTTGTTAGCGGTATTTTTGCACTTCAGATTATGGATTGTAGGCTTTAGGCCTATAAGGGAGGGTGCATGAGGTTCAGTCCGCAAGTTGTGCTTCCACTAATAATACCAACCTTATGGAAATACTTATTAACATTGATATTAAAACTAGGATATTAATAACAACAACAACAACAACAATAATAATAATAATAATAATAATAATAATAATAATAATAATAATAATAATAATAATAATAATAATAAAAATGTGGGTGATACTTTAATTTGTTGTGTTTTAAAACATTTGAAGCCATCAATTAAATCCATGGAGTGTGAATTGCTTCATTGCCAAATCCATTAACCCTTGATATGTTACCCTTATATGCAATGTTGTAGGCAATCAATATGCCATCTCAGCATTACCATCCACTGAGAAAAACTGCATCACAAAAATCCTATTCTCTTTTGAATCTTCGCTGCCAGGTTTTTCCCAATATGGACAAGGATCAGCTATTACAATTCGATTTTTATGACGTGCCTATTTTTATAGCCTCATAGGCCTAGACAGGCTAAAAAACATATTTTATTCGTTATTTTATTTTTTAACCTTTATTTAACTAGACAAGTCAGTTAAGAACAAATTATTATTTACAATTACGGCCTACCCCGGCCAAACCCGGATGACGCTGGGCCAATCGATATGGGCTAGGCAAAATGGCAAATGTATATTTTCAGTAGTTGTAAATAGCCTATTGGAAATAGGCATTGCAGCCTCTAAAAATAAAAAGAGATTACAGTTGACACCGTGCTACAACTATGTTCAGGCCGTCACTAGAAGGTTAAACCTATAATGAAAAAAATAGAAACTTGAGTTTACAGTAAGGAGCTCCCTCAAATTTGTATGGGGGCTGGCTAAATGACGCGCATGTGCGAGTAAAGGGTTTGGTTGCAATAAAGAGGCGGTTTGAGTGCAGACCGCAGGACAGTAACAGACGGCGTCTTCACCAGAGTCACTACAGAAGTTCTGCACACAACTATTTTGGACAGCTGTGAACTACACGCGCGTACATTCTAAACTCGATGTGAACATGCCGGGCAAGTTGTCTTACGAAGTCCAAAACTTTCTCTGAACTACTTTAAACTTTGAACGTTTTCTCCAACTCGTTTTGCATCGGAACATCCGCAGGTTTTCAACTCCAGGACCACTCCGGATCCATAGGACCGACCTTACATCTGAGCTGGTAACTATTTCCTCGTATTACATTTTCTATGTGATTTTTCTCTGAGCCATCAGTTAGAATACGACTTGTAAAATGTGTTGATGGTCAGGCTTCTTCGGGGGAATGACAATAAACAAATAAGGCACAATAAACAAAGTTGTCAACTTTATCGCAACTGATTTCAGAGTTGAGTTATTTAACATAACTGTTCCTTCCATTCGAAGTGAATAGATGTGTTATTACAATAGCCTAGTAATAATATTCAGTTTTTGCCTTTTTTGACCTGTTTAATGCTGGAACTAGAAGTAAACATCTTCGACAGTGTCTCGAGCTTGCAATGAGCGTCACGACTGTGAGTCTTCTGAGTTAGATGCGCGAAGCGAGTGTGAAACAGGTGGGATCTTTCAGAGGTAAATTCCAGCACCGTGCAAAGTTGATGGAGTAAAATCAACAAGGACCTAATTGAAAATAACGATATAATTCCATGAAAAACATAAATTTCGTTGCATTGCATGATACATTACATGGTTTGAGTTAACATGAGAAAGATGTCCGTGTTCGATGATGATGATGCCCATTTATTTTAAGGGGTATTCCCCAATTAATTTATCTAAACTCAATCAATTATTCTGTTGTTTATATTATTTTTTTCCAAATTATTTTGTGGCATATTAAAGGTACTTCGAAATATGTATTATACATCGATTTAATCAATTAAATATAGATGGAGTGGTAAGGATGATTATTAGGATCATTATTCGTTTTTAGTGTCTCTTATAGTAAAATTACTTCAACGAATTTTACTAGGTCGCCAAAAAACAAAAATACATAACCTTCATTTAATAATTCATTAATATTAAACTGTCTTTGTTGCAGGTGAATTACATGCAATCAATAGTTACATATTTAGAGTTAAACCAATGTTATGGAATATAACGACAGGCTACGTTTAAGGTACTTTACATAGAAACATGGATTAGGCCTATGATAGGTTTACTTTACTTTACTTTTTACATTAAAACACTTTATTTGATCTGCAATTGCAATAATCAGAATTAAAACAGTGGACAACGTATTGTGCTAATTGCTATGGACAAAATCACTGTTTTATGGTATCAAATATGATCTGGAACTATTGGCTTGAATTAAGATCATTCTTAGGCATATTTATGTTTTATTTGCGATTGTCAGAGAACTGTTTCCCACGTTGTTTGGGTGCACACGTCTGTTGCTTTATTGTATTGCGCTCAAGCCTCCTGTAGCTCAATTGGTAGAGCAAAGCGCTTGCAACGCCAGCGTTGTGGGTTCGATTCCCACGGGGGGCCAGTATGAAAAATGTATGCACTCACAAACTGTAAGTCGCTCTGGATAAGAGCGTCTGCTAAATTACTCAAATGCAAATGTAAGTGCCCATATCCTCTCGTGTTCTGCATCAACACACGGCTAAAAACATGTGTCCCCGGTAAATGCTGCACAATTGACCAAAGGATCTGCATTCACAGAAGACCTCTGCAGTTGCTGTCCAATACACACAAGGTCACCATTACTTTTTTAAAACTTAACAATAGATCATTATTAGATAGATGCTTTGTACTTGAATCCCCTTTTGAAAAGGAGAGCTAAATAAATAAAAGTCCAGGTTTATGAAAGCTAGCCTATACTCACAGTAAACTAGTGATTTTGTGGATATGGATTTAGTGAGTCCTAGCCTGAATTCCTTAACCCAAAACCAATGCAATGTATTACAATGTCATGCTTTCTGCAGCTTTTTCAATTGCAAATTAAGTAGGCCCAGCCAACATGTATGCATATGTGTTTATGTACGACCTGAAAGAGCCAAGCTCCCTCTAAATCATGACATGTAACGTTGTAGGCCCATGTCTGGAGGCTACAAGAGCGCGCAAAAATCCAAAGTAATCCGACCTTTTTTCATCACCTCAGCTCAGATAAACTTGTGGCCAGGAAAAGCTGCCCTGATTTTGATTCGTTTAGGCTTGTGGGGACCGAAATGGGAACGCTGGTGTGACTTTTCTTACCAACACCAACGGAAACATTCTCCTAATTATATAACAATGTCTTGGGAAAATGTCATTAAGATTTACCTCTGGTCACCTTTAATCCATAGGATTTTGGATCTTGTGTTAAACCATTATTTGATTTCTAAACGTCTTAGTGGCCTACCTCTAATATGTATTAGAGTTAGAGTAGAGAGAGCACATTTCTGAAACACCATATAATGGCGTGATATGTATGTGGGGGACATGATAATTCGATCATGCCTTGCGTTATCTTATCTCAAATCTCATTAAAAGTCCGCTGTCGGGTCGAGGCGCGGAATTTAACAGTTGGCCAGTCACAACCAACTGGGAACGGGAGGTAGCAGTGTTTAGCTTGATGGTTGAGTCGTTAAAGATGGCATGTAGACATCAAAGGGTTTTAAGGACACGAGACGGTTCGGGAGAAACCGCTGATCGCCCCTAATGACATCGTAAGTAAAAGTAAATTACTTCTGCGTCCTTATCAGAAAGGACACATCTCCGGGAGACGTTTGAGCTTCTTTGTAATTAGGACTATTTCACTTTTATTACTGCATAATAACCATGGCTCTCACTCAATCCTCACTTGTATTAACAGTGTAGGCCTATATTCACCAATATGATCAATGGGTACTTTTCTCCAATAGGTCTATCTATACCCATATATAGCCTATTAATATCTACAGTATATCTTGATTAGGCCATATTGTAGGGCTTCCTTATGTGATGATGACACAAGTTAGATAACCCATGACCACTTTTAACAATTACATTTGAATTCTTATCCCACATTAACTCATTTATACCAGCAGTAGAATAAAGAGTAAGTCATATTTTCAAAACGGTAAAATCGGGGGATTAGGCACGATTCCCTATGACTAACAGAATCAAACAAAGCAAACGGCATGGCTTAGGGGTAATGCTTTTTTTCTTCTTCTGGAAAGCTAAATCATATCACAATGGAAAGGTGCGGCATGGGAGCTGTGTTTAGACTAAGACAGAAAAGACATCGGGTAACTGTGTCACACAGCCTGACCATTAAATATGCTCAGAAACAAAGAGCCTTTCTATCCCTTTTGTTATTTCCTCTTATTAAACCTGAATAAACAGCTCACCCAGGTATTCTGCCTCAGTGAATGGTGTCATTCTATTTACCTGAGTCTTAACAGCCCCGGGCATGTTTTCTGGGAATGGGGAAACACCCACACCAAACACATCCCAGTGTCTGTGTGTCAGCACTGGGAATTGTTTTGTTTTCTCACACCTTCTCTGACATATATCCTATGCACGTCCCACACACACACACACACACATGCATGTATGTGGGCACACATACGTACCCACACACACAGGTTCTCATCACTCGTCGTGTGCCTTGCAGACAATACATGATTCAAGGTGTGTGTGTGTGTGTGTGTGTGTGGCCACATGTTGAGCTGGTAGTTCCTGTGGCATGGAGGTCTGGTTCAGACAGCTCTTATCACTCTCTAAGGTGGCAAAGGGGCTCTCCCCAGAGAAAAAAACATCCCTTTTGTCTCAGTGGTAAAAGGAGACATTCACATGTGTCACCTTAATCCGCTGATAATGAGGCCTCTTGAAAAGCAACTAGATAATCAAGCTGGACCGCTTGTGTATTGGCCTGGCATTGAGGGGACAGGGTGTGTGGGGGGACAGGGGTTGTGGGGGGACAGGGGTTGTGGGGGACAGGGGTGTGGGGGGACAGGGGGTATGGGGGACAGGGGTTGTGGGGGGACAGGGGGTGTGGGGGGACAGGGGGTGTAGGGGGACAGGGGTGTGGGGGGGACAGGGGTGTGGGGGACAGGGGGTGTAGGGGGACAGGGGGTGTGGGGGGACAGGGGGTGTGGGGGGACAGGGGGTGGGGGGGCAGGGGGTGTGGGGGGACAGGGGGTGTAGGGGACAGGGGGTATGGGGGGACAGGGGGTGGAGGGGGGACAGGGGGTGTGGGGGGGACAGGGGGTGTGGGGGGACAGGGGGTGTAGGGGGACAGGGGGTGTGGGGGGACAGGGGGTGTAGGGGGACAGGGGGTGGGGGAGACAGGGGGTGTGGGGGGACAGGGGGGTGGGGGGGACAGGGGGTGTGGGGGGGACAGGGGGTGTGGGGGGGACAGGGGGTATGGGGGGACAGGGGGTGTGGGGGGACAGGGGGGTGTGGGGGGACAGGGGTATGGGGGGGACAGGGGGTGTGGGGGGACAGGGGGGTGTGGGGGGACAGGGGGTGTGGGGGGACAGGGGGTGGGGGGACAGGGGTTGTGGGGGGACAGGGGGTGTGGGGGACAGGGGGTGTGGTGGGACAGGGGGTGGGGGGGACAGGGGGTGTGGGGGACAGGGGGTGTGGGGGGACAGGGGGTGGGGGGGACAGGGGTGTGGGGGGACAGGGGGTGGGGGGGACAGGGGGTGTGGGGGGACAGGGGGTATGGGGTGACAGGGGGTGGGGGACAGGGGGTGGGGGGACAGGGGGTATGGGGGGACAGGGGGTGTGGGGGACAGGGGGTATGGGGGACAGGGGGTGTGGGGGGGACGGGGGGTGTGGCGGTGTGAGGGGACAGGGTGAATACACCAGGATGACCCAGAACAAGGGGGTAACCTCAAAAGCCTGATGGAAGTGCAGGAAATACTTAGTTAGAAATGTTATTTGATTAATTATCAAATATCACAATTATGCTTGTTTCATTATGGAATGTTCTGATCATATTGTCATTATTTGTAGTTATAGTATGGTAGATTACACTGTTGTTGTCATGGTATCACTGGTTTGTACAAATTTTATAACAAATAATGACTTATATGAGTACAGTTCTGTTGTGTTATCAATATGATCTGACCTTTTTGATGTGTTGCTTTTCCAGAGGGAATCGCATTGTGATTTGAGTGATCAGTAGCGACACCAACCATGGGCAGCAAGACTCTTCCAGCCCCGGTTCCCCTCCACCCCTCCCTGCAGCTAGCCAACTACTCCTTCCTCCAGGCCTCCAACGGCTTCCAGCTGCCCACGGACCAAGTCCCTGGCATCTATAGCTTCAGCGCCCTGCACGCCATCCACCTCCACCAGTGGACCCTGGGATACCCTCCCTTCGCTCTCCCCCGCTGCACTTTCTCCAAGCTCCCAGCCCTGATGGACGGACGCTTCCCCGGCTTGCCTTCCGTCCCCATCTTCCCCCACCTGGTCCAGCCCAAGGACCAGGCCGCTGCGGTCGCCACTGCAGCTACCACCATGAATCTCCTTCAGGGCTCCAAGAACAAGCCCCAGCCACGCTTCGACTTCGCCAACCTGGCCACCGCCGCCACCCAGGAGGACCCGCTGAAGGCGGAGGACCTGAGCATAACAGGGGCAGCCGCCACGACTTCTCCTCGCCGTGGCGGGCTAGGCTGTCTCATGGACGTGGCCAAGCTGTCGTCGCCTGAGCGCAAGCCTAGCCGTGGCCGCCTGCCCTCCAAGACCAAGAAGGAGTTTGTGTGCAAGTTCTGCGGCCGCCACTTCACCAAGTCCTACAACCTGCTTATCCACGAGCGGACGCACACGGACGAGAGGCCGTACACCTGTGACATCTGCCACAAGGCCTTCCGGAGGCAGGACCACCTCCGAGACCACAGGTGAGACCTGCACTTTTCCATTACAATGAAGCTCAATTTAACGAATGAGGAGTATGGAGATAGATTGCTGCCAAAATGTTGTAAATGAATGAATAATATTTTATTGGAAACTTTATTTATAAGCCCAGACCCCCCATTTATAGTTACACTGCTGTGTAAGGCCTTTACATAAGAACAGCATAGGATATTAATACAAAATATGAAAAAGCGCTTTGTTAAATGGTCATATATGCTGTTGATTAATTATGTTGAGCCCCCGACAGTGTCATGCATCAGGGTTGAGGCATATTCCATTTGAATTAATTCCAATTGAAGAAATGGGATAGCCCCAAATGTAATTGACCCCAAACCTGTTATGCATGGCTTTTGAATGTGCTATTTTGAATCAATTTCGAATCAAACTTCTAATTTCCCCTAGAGTGACGGACCAATTAAACGTAGCGATAGCAAGATTATATTTGATGCTGAATCGGAATTCAGGATCAGTATGTGGAAAACGTTGTAACAATCCAGTTAAGTAGTGGGAAGCGATCAAGTGCATATGAGATGGTTTAGGCGGGGCAGTATCACCAAACCTCTCAATTCCTTCTACTTATTTATTTCTCGTCTCCTATTAATTTGCAGCTTTAGGTTGATAGCTGTCTTTGTGTGTTAGTTATGTTTCGTTACTCAATCCGGACTCTCTTTTTGTACTGCCCTGCAGGTACATCCATTCCAAAGAGAAGCCCTTCAAGTGCCAGGAATGTGGAAAGGGATTTTGTCAGTCCAGAACGCTAGCCGTCCACAAAACTCTGCACATGAAGGTGAAGGAACTAAAGCCATCCAAGATTAAGTGATGTCAACACCTAAAAAAAAAAGTGGACAAGGGGACACTGGAAACAATAAGAGACAAGACAAAATGACCAAAGACAGGGGACGTTGTGGAGCTGACCAAAGACAGGGGACATTGTGGAGCTGATCAAAGACAGGGGACATTGTGGAGCTGATCAAAGACAGGGGACATTATGGAGCTGACCAAAGACAGGGGACATTGTGGAGCTGACTAAAGACAGGGGACATTGTGGAGCTGACCAAAGACAGGGGACATTGTGGAGCTGACCAAAGACAGGGGACATTGTGGAGCTGATCAAAGACAGGGGACATTGTGGAGCTGACCAAAGACAGGGGACATTGTGGAGCTGACCAAAGACAGGGGACATTATGGAGCTGACCAAAGACAGGGGACATTGTGGAGCTGACTAAAGACAGGGGACATTGTGGAGCTGACCAAAGACAGGGGACATTGTGGAGCTCAAGTGCCTGGAACATAGAATGAGTAGAACATCTCTAAACTTGAACCAAACTGAAGTTCTCTGAACAGAAGAAAAGTGATAGAAAAAGTTAAATGTTCACCAACATTTCACCAGCCAAGGAAGCCGTTGTGCTCATCGTGGGGAACAATTCTTCAGAGAGATTTTAAAATCCTGGATCTCTATGATGTATCCAGACAATATCCAGGAGCACCTTGTACTAGATCTAAGTTGTTTTCCCACATTTAGTTAAGAGATAATTGGGCTAAAGGACTTAGAGGCGGTGTATTGGTTGGGCATGATGAAGCCCAATGGGGAAAATGGATGTGATCTTGACCTCTCTGACAAACTTGACCTCTCAGACATTCCGAAAGACTCTCGCTTTTGATCCAAATACATTTTTGAAAGGGACATTTACGAGTCTAAAGCAGTCTTTGTAAAAAAAATGTGTTTTAAGCCATGTCAGCATAGCATTATTTCTCTTCCAAAGCTTACATTCCAATGTTATTTTTTGTATAATTGTATTTTTGCACTTTAACCTGATTATTGATTATTTACATATATCACTGGATTCCTAAAACTTATTTTGAAAAAATAAATAGTCATTTTCTAAACAAAATAAATATTATGTTGTTGATTCTGTCTTCTTGTGAGAGGAATACTATCAAATACGTTGCTCTTTTAATTTCCATAGCATCTTTTAAAAGTTTTAAAATGGAAATCAACTGTGAAAATATTTTGTTTTCTCATTTCCTGTAGTTGACACAGTACTTTTGTTATTGGGGTTTCCTTGTTACCAAAGGAGATTCCCTTGAATTGCAACACCTACTAGGAACATTACATAAAGAGTATGGAGAGGGTTCCAGTGTGCATGCATGTCTATTGTGAGGTGTTGCAGTGGTCCTCATCTGAATGACAGCATTTCGAAGTGGATTTAACACTTGTCAACGTGACTTTGGTGGCTGGTAGCTAACACTGTCAACATTAGGTGTTAACAGGCACATCAGACATGTATATTGTGAACATGAAAGAACAGGTACAAACAGATTAAGAGAAACCTTAGCAGTTACCCTGCACCCGCTCACTCTCTCAACCCTTTTGAAACTCTCACAAGTTGTAACTTACCACTACGTGAAAGACAAAGAACAACACTAAAATATCAGTCACGTGATACTAATGACACCTCAATAGATGATCTAATTCCTCAAAATGTTCCCCGTTGTAGAAATCAGGTGCGTGACACCCAATGACTGTATGTGATATGACACCCCATCTAACAGACATTCGCCCTAATGTAATGGAACTTTACCAGAAATATTCAGACACTATAAAATCAGTATCAAAGTGCTGAAAAGGTTGCTTGACTTTTCCAGGCATGTTCTTGAAAGGAATGTTCTCAGATCATTTTCAAAACCGGACAAACAATGTTAAAGGAGAAAGGAAACCTGTAATCTACCAGAACTGTTTCTGGGGAACAAACTGTCCTCTGAAACATTGTTTCCTTATTCCAGGTTAGACAGAAAAGTGATCCGTCCAAGCATGTTGAAAGTTGAAAGGCATGTACAGACAGAAGGGAGACAAATATTACTCTCAGTCTAGGGGCCAGGGGTCGGATTGGCCATCTGGTAATTCTGGCAAATGCCAGATGGACTGGACTCTTTTTTTTAAAAATTGGGTGGGCTGGTCGAAAATTGACACAGACACAAAATATTTGTTTATATAAAAATAAAGCAATGAAAAAGGTGACATGGCCGGCGGCCCATCCCACTGGGCACACACTTGTTGAATCAACATTCTTTCCATGTCATTTCAATGAAATTATGTTGATCCAACGTGGAATAGACGTTAAATTGACGTCTGTGCCCAGTGGGATGGGCCTGTTAAGATTTTTACCCAATTCCTCTGTTATATTATTCTTTTATGAGCCTTATGGCGGATCAGTGGGCAACGGCCGGACCTCTTACCAGGATGGGCCCAGCCTGGACTTCATTTTTATTTGCTGAGCTGAGGTCACGCAAACTCACATTCAAAGTTAAAAGTGGCATCAGCAAAGAGACCTGCTCCGACTCTGTCATCAGTTAGACAGGCAAGAGAAAAAAAAAACATAGGAAAGGGTGCCTATAAATGCAGAAAGAGCACATTCTACATTGTCACCTCACTCAAAACGTCCTATTTTTGGGGCAGCTAAAACCACGATTTGGTCAAACAGTAAAGTGCATTATCTTCATGATTCCTGCAATGAAAATGTCTGCCGTGCCCCCTGTGCATGTGCCCTCGCTGGGGCCTGCTGCTCTGATGAGAGAGCCGCTCTCCTCTCCCCCCAAGTGCTTGAGAGAAAAATGCATTCTGATCGTATAGCGTTTCAAAATGCAATTTAGGGAAAAGGGAGGAAGGTCACAGCCTTCAGTAGGTATATCTTTTTTTTTTTTTTTCTTTCTCAACTTTCAATAATCAGCTCAATAGTAACTATTTTACAACCAATATATTTTATATGGCTTTTTGATATGACACACCAGCCATTGCGAGGGCATAGGCCTATGGGTTTCATGGTAGTAGCCTACAAATGCAAAGTTTTTTTTTTTTTAGGACATTACATTTACTGTTGGATGAATAAATGGCTAGTAGCAGTGGGTATTATATTTAGAGTTAGCAATCTGGTTGTTGTGTTTTTAGTTTCCACTTCCTCAATTGTTGAACCCTAAATTAATTAGCATATGATATTAGTTAGTGCACATAAAGATGCATGTAAATCATCTCTGTTGAACAAACAAAACATCTGCAAATTCTGTAGTCCTATTTTGACAGTACAATATTGCAACTATAGTCTAATTGGCCACCCAAAATTCATGACAATCACTGGATTATATCATCAAAATATCTTGAATCATACATTCCTGCTTGGACGTCTTAGATGAAACAACTTATTTCTTGAATACCTCAGTAGTCTATGTATTATACTTCTTAATAAAGAACTATGAATGACTTTATAACATGATAAGTCATGATTTTGGGTCCGACCAAATCATGGGCTGGTGCCACCAACTGTAAAAGTTAGTGACACCAGGGGAAAATGTTAGTCTGGAGCCCCTGTAATAGTCGTTAACACTTAGGGTAGGTGTTGATTCAGGGGGAACACACACATGACAAGCACTCATTTTCAATGTAGCCTAAGTCGTTTGCTTTTATAACCTATAAGACTTAAGCAGACAGACAGAGAACAAGAAGAAGCATAGTGACAGCAGAGAAGATGCTGAGACAGACAGACAGCACAACAAGGAGGCAAACAAAATGGCTAGAGAAGAAGAACAGTTATAGTGGTGAGTTGAATCTCCAGACAGAAGAACAGTTATAGTGGTGAGTTGTATCTCCAGATAGAGGAACAGTTATAGGTGTGAGTTGAATCTCCAGACAGAAGAACAGTTATAGTGGTGAGTTGAATCTCCAGACAGATGAACAGTTATAGTGGTCAGTTGAATATCCAGACAGAGGAACAGTTATAGTGGTGAGTTGAATATCCAGACAGAGGAACAGTTATAGTGGTGAGTTGAATATCCAGACAGAGGAACAGTTATAGTGGTGAGTTGAATATCCAGACAGAGGAACAGTTATAGTGGTGAGTTGAATATCCAGACAGAGGAACAGTTATAGTGGTGAGTTGAATATCCAGACAGAGGAACAGTTATAGTGGTGAGTTGTGTCTCCAGACAGAGGAACAGTTATAGTGGTGAGTTGTGTCTCCAGACAGAGGAACAGTTATAGTGGTGAGTTGAATATCCAGACAGAGGAACAGTTATAGTGGTGAGTTGAATATCCAGACAGAGGAACAGTTATAGTGGTGAGTTGTATCTTCAGTGGTGTTTTTACATATTTTATTTGTTTTAAAGGTGAGCTGGTTAAAAAAAGAGGAGAAGGATCATGTCTCGCCAGTCACTGGTACATAAATGGTTGATAAACGTTGTACTGTACTCCAATGTTATGTGTCAGTACTACTGCCTGTGTCTAAGTAGGGTGTGTGTGTGTGTGGGGGGGTGGAGGGGGGGTACATTTGCGGTGCACGCACTGATGTGGATAAAATGCCAGGGCCGAATTCTTGTCCCAGTTCGCCCCTGCTGTGGGCTGGCAGGTGGGAAACTCTTCTCTTTCACCAAACTACACATTTGAATAAAAACAAATCATCATTTCCATTATCAACCTCATCATCAGGTATTACGTCCATAATTCCTGGCATGAAAACGTTATTAAGAAACTGCTTGCTAAGGTTACGGTTAGGTTTAGGGCAAGGGTAAGAGTTGAGTTTAGGGTTAGGATAAAGTTTAAGGTTAGCGTTAGAGCTAGGTTTGGGGTTAATAGATAGTTGCAATGTTACTGATAGTCTGTAGAGCATCTACAGATGGACTATCCAAATAAAGTGTAACCAATATTACCGATATTTCTGAAACCCGCCCTGAGCAATGGCGCCGAACAACAGCACTAAGATGTACCATTGGTTTGTCAAAATAAAACCCTACAATTATTATTTATAGACAGTGCAACCTATGATAACTGTAAGTCTGGTGGTATGAAATCAGTTGAAGTTGCTTTGCAAAGCATGTCTAAATTATCTGAAATAATACGATAATTGAACCCTAGCTCATAAATCCCTAGAAACGGTAGTGTTTTTCCGAATGGATATATATATATTTTTAAGTGACACCCCCCCCCACACTTCTAAAACCAAAGTTGTGCCCCTGAGAAAAAGTATCTTCAATCAATCAGCCACATCTAGAAGAAGTACCTTCAATCATACAGCCACATCTAGAAGAAGGACCTTTAATCATACAGCCACATCTAGAAGAAGGACCTTTAATCATACAGCCACATCTAGAAGAAGGACCTTCAGTCATACAGCCACATCTAGAAGAAGGACCTTCAATCATACAGCCACATCTAGAAGAAGTACCTTTAATCATACAGCCACATCTAGAAGAAGGACCTTTAATCATACAGCCACATCTAGAAGAAATCATGGGTGAAAATATTTATAACACTTAAGATAAACACATCCATAACTGTCACTGGCCAGATAGCTGGGAGATAATGTGAATATTCAGGTCTCAGGAAAGGTTACTCACGTGAGTGTAGTTCATCAAACCACCATTAATACTCGTTACATAAACCTAACATAGACATATCGAGCATTACAAAAGCTTCATGTTATTTCCAACATACAGGTAACTGCCAAAATCAAGGAAACACTTGAGTAAATGAGGGATACAACGTATATTGAAAGCAGGTTTTTCCACAAAGGCGTGGTCCCTGAGTTAATTAAGCATTTAAATCCCATCATGTATAAAAATAGGGCCATGTATAAAAATAGGGCCATGTATAAAAATGCCCAGTTGCCCATTATTTTCGCTACCACGATTAGAAGAGAGATCTCAGTGACTTTGAAAGAGGGATCTCAAAGGAGCATAGGGGGTTTTAAGTGTGTGTGTCACCAGATCTCAACCCAATTGAACACTTATTCTGTAGCGACACTTAACACAGCATTTTCCACCTTCATAAACAAAACATCAAATAATGGAATTTTATCGTGGAAGAATGGTGTCACATCCCTTCGATAGAGTTCCAGACGCTTGTAGAATCTACAGTGCATTCGGAAATATCACATTTACATAAGTATTCAGACCCTTTAGTCAGTACTTTGTTGGCAGCGATTACAGCCTCAAGTCTTCTTGGGTATGACGCTACAAGCTTGGCACACCTGTATATGGGGAGTTTCTCCCATTCTTCTCTGCAGATCCTCTCAAGCTCTATCAGGTTGGATGGGGAGCGTCGCTGCACAGCTATTTTCAGGTCTCTTCAGAGATGTTCGATCGGGTTAAAGTCCGGGCTCTGGCTGGGCCACTCAAGGACATTCAGAGACTTGTGACTTGTCCCGAAGCCACTCCTGAGTTGTCTTTGACTGTGTGCTTAGGGTCATTGTCCTGTTGGAAGGTGTACCCTACCCCAGTCTGAGGTCGTGAGTGCTCTGGAGCAGGTTTTCATGAAGGATCTCCCTGTACTTTGCTCCGTCCGTCTTTCCCTCGATCCTGACTAGTCTCCCAGTCGCTGCTGCTGAAAAACATCCCCACAGCATGATGCTGCCGTCACCATACTTCACCGTAGGGATGGTGCCAGGTTTCATCCAGATGTGACGCTTGGCATTCAGGCCAAAGTGTTCAATCTTGGTTTCATCAAACCAGAGAATCTTGTTCCTCATGGTCTGAGAGTCTTTAGGTGCATTTTGGCAAACTCCAAGCGGGCTGTCATGTGCCTTTTACTGAGGAGTGGCTTCCGTCTGATCACTCTACCATAAAGGCCTGATTGGTGGAGTGCTGCAGAGATGGTTGTCTTTCTTGAAGGTTCACCTATCTCCACAGAGGAACTCTGGAGCTCTGTCAGAGTGACCATTGGGTTCTTGGTCACCTCCTTGACCAAGGCTCTTCTCCCCCGATTGCTCAGGTTGGGCGGCCAGCTCTAGGAAGAGTCTTGGTGCTTCCAAACTTCTTCCATTTAAGAATGATGGAGGCCAATGTGTTCTTGGGGACCTTCAATGCTGCAGAAATGTTTTGGTATCCTTCCTGTGCCTGACACAATCCTGTCTTGGAACTCTAAGGACAATTCCTTCGACCTCATGGCTTAGTTTTTGCTCTGACATTCACTGTCAACTGTGGGACCTTATATAGACAGGTGTGTGCCTTTCCAAATCATGTCCAATCAATTGAATTTACCACATGTGGACTCCAATCAAGTTGTAGAAACATCTCAAGGATGATCAATGAAACAGGATGCACCTGAGCTCAATTTTGAGTCTCATTGCAAAGGGTCTGAATACTTATGTAAATAAGCTATTTCTGTTTTTATTTGTGATAAATTTGCTAAAATGTCTAAAAACCTGTTTTCGCTTTGTCGTTATGGGGAATTGTGTGTATATTAATGATATTTTTATTTTATTTAATCCACTTTAGAATAAGGCTGTAACGTAACAAAATGTGGAAAAAGCCAAGGGGTCTGAATACTTTCCGAATGCACTGTATGCCAAGGTGCATTGAAGCTGTTCTTGCGGCTCGTGGTGGCCCAGCGCCCTATTAAGACTATTTATGTTGGTGTTACCTTCATTTTGGCAGTTACCTGTATATTATAGTGCAATTATGTCAGAAATGCAATGAAAAGATCCCCACACGGAAAATGAAGCATGTTGTCCATCAAATGAGCTATACTGAACCAAAACGTTTTACGCAACATGTCAACTGTGGGTCACATGTTTCATTAGCTGAACTAAAAGATCCCAGAAATGTTCCATGTGCACAAAAAGCTTCATTCATTCCACATCCGGCTTCTTCTGTCATGATTTAACTGGATTTGAACCCAAATGCAGACAACTACACCAAGCCAGAGAAGGTTTAACAGGTTTATTTACAATGTTCAATAGTCCAGGTTTCCAATAATAGGGGAAGAGCAAGTCCAGGTTACAGGGAGGGTAACAGATCCAGGTCAGGGCAGGTGTGGTACCGTAATGTCCTAGTGTCCGTGGTGAGTCCAAAAGGGAGGTCCGGTAGTGGAAAGCAGGATGGTGGTGGCAGGAGTGAAGCGGAGGCAGGAGTCAGGTTCCAATAATCTGTGGCACAGGAGAAAAGTAAATAGAACAGGCCAAAAACACAAAGAGCGAAAACAAACAGGTTGAGTCGGCAGCGAGACTAACATGGTCGTCTTGACTATGATCTGACGATGAGTGGTAAGTTTGACCGGGTCTTAAAGGCTGAGGTGATTATGGTGAATGAGCTGCAGCTGGAACCCTGACTCCCGCACACCAGACTTCACTCCTGCAATCAAGGACAGACAGAGGGGAGGGGGAGAGCAGAGAGAGAGCTACCTAGCAGCAGTAGGCCTAACATCTTCACCTGCAGGATCGTCTGAGACCAGCCACCTGGACAACTGATTAAACTAGATTTGCACAACCAAAGAATTTCTGCACAAACTGTCAGAAACCGTCTCAAGGAAGCTTATCTGCGTGCTCATCGTCCTTACCAGGGCAAATGCTCACCTTTGATGGCTACTGGCACACTGGAGAAGTGTGCTCTTCACGGATGAATCCCGGTTTCTACTGTACTGGGGTGTATGGCGTCGTGTGGGCGAGTGGATTGCTGACGTCAACGTTGTGAACAGAGTGCCCCATGGTGGCGGTGGGGTTATGGTATGGCCAGGCATAAGCTACGGACAATGAACACAATTGCAATTTAGAAATTCTAAATCCTTGCACATTCTAGTTCCCACTTATGAAATCATACCACTTAATTTTGTGTGCAACACATATTGAACTATTGTGATTCTTGATATTCAAATTATTCCAATCCAGAGACAATTTTGGATATTGGTTTAACTTTGTGTCTATTCAGTGTTCATTATTACACACCTTACTGCTTAGTGCAGTTTGCTTTGTGCCCACTACTTTACTGTGTTCTCATAATTGCGTTGTTTGGGTAAAAAAAAACGTGGCATTGAAGCGTTTCACTTCAATCAATTCAGTCGGAGTAGTCCTGCCCACCCACATAATCTTTACATGGCATGACACAACACTCATTAACATTTGTCTCAAGCAATGCAATGCGTCATGCTATTATCACAGTGCAATGAGTACAGTATGCCAGATAATTACATGTATATGAATAGTATGAAACCAATGGAATGAGTCCACTAATCTGCGGTTTTAAAGACCATTGAAATGTCTTCAGCGAGTGTTTTCTGACTGTATATTGGTCCTGGTGACTGTTGAAGAAACTGCCAGATGGGCTGGTCTATCTTCAGCCCAATGGGCCTGTCTAAATAAAACTATTATTATACAATATAATTATTTGACTAGTGGTGGCCTCGAGGAAAAAAGTGGACCAGTGTGTTAGAAATGCCCGGGCCGATTTCTGGTCCCAGTCCGTCCCTGAATCCAACGCCATATGGAATGTTCTGAGCTCCAGTATTACACCCAAACATTGCATTGTGTAGCAACATGAAATCTCCGGCATGTTCAAAAGCAGTTCTATTAAAACACTGGCTTTGAGAGATGGAGAGGCAACACACACAGACTGTATATGTATACATACACAACACATATGTCAATATAAAAGTATGTTGAGTGTTAACACCCCTGAATTATTACAAAGGCTGAGAATATATATTTAATTTCTATGGCTGATGTAGTCCATGACATCATAGTATATGTTTCACACAGAGTGAGCATTTTGGTAACCACACAATCATGGAAACTACGTACAAAAAATGCTAGCTATCCAACTAGCTTGCTAATATATCTGTCTCTTTGTCCCAACAACAGTGCAGTACTACGACTGTGAATATACTGAACAAAAATATAAAGGCAACATGCAACAATTTCAAAGGTTTTACTGAGTTACAGTTCATATAAGGAAATCAGTCAATGTCCTTCATTAGGCCCTAATCTATGGATTTCACATGACTGGGAATCTGTTGGTCAAAGATACCTTAAAAAGAAATGGGTCTCACAATGGGCCTCATGATCTCGTCACGTTATTTCTGTGTATTCAAATTGCCATTGATAAAATGCAATTGTGTTCATTGGCCATAGCTTATGCCTGCCCATATCATAACCCCACCCCCACCATGGGGCATTCTATTCACAACGTTGACATCAGCAAACCGCTCGCCCACACAATGCCATACACAAGGTCTGCGGTTGTGAGGCCAGTTGGATGTACTGCCAAATTCTCTAAAACGAAGTTGGAGGTGGCTTATGGTAGAGAAGTGAACATGAAATTATCTAGCAACAGCTCTGGTGGACATTCCTGCAGTCAGCATGCCAATTAGGGTGGCGCACAATTGGCCAAGCGTTGTCTGGGTTTGGCCGGTGTAGGCCGTAATTGTAAATAAGAATTTGTTCTTAACTGACTTGCCTAGTTAAACAAAGGTAAACCCCAAAAAAATATGGAGAAAAAAATTGCACGCTCCCTCAAAACTTGAGACATCTGTGGCATTGTGTTGTGTGACAAAACTGCACATTTTAGAGTGGCCTTTTACTGTCCCCAGCACAAGGTGCACCTGTGTACAGTCATGGTCAAAAGTTTTGAGAATGACACAAATACTATTTTTCACGAAGTCTGCTGCCTCGGTTTTGATGATGGCAATTTGTATATAATCCAGAATGTCATGAAGAGTGATCAGATGAATTGCAATTAATTGCAAAGTCCCTATTTTCCATGAAAATGAACTTAATCCCCAAAAAACTTTTCCACTGCATTTCAGCCCTGCCACAAAAGGACCAGCTGCCATCATGTCAGTGATTCTCTCGTTAACACAGGTGAGAGTGTTGACGAGGACAAGGCTGGAGATCACTCTGTCATGCTGATTGAGTTAGAATAACAGACTGGAAGCTTTAAAAGAAGGGTGGTCCTTGAAATCATTGTTCTTCCTCTGTTAACCATGGTTACCTGCAAGGAAACACGTGCCGTCATCATTGCTTTGCACAAAAAGGGCTTCACAGGCAAGGATATTGCTGCTAGTAAGATTGCACCTAAATCAACCATTTATCGGATCATCAAGAACTTCAAGGAGAGAGGTTCAATTGGTGTGAAGAAGGCGTCAGGGCGCCCAAGAAAGTCCAACAAGCGCCAGGACCGTCTCCTAAAGTTGATTTAGCTGCGGGATCGGGGCACCACCAGTGCAGAGCTTGCTCAGGAATGGCAGCAGGCAGATGTGAGTGCATCTGCATGCACAGTGAGGCGAAGATTTTTGGAGGATGGCCTGGTGTCAAGAAGGGAAGCAAAGAAGCCACTTTTCTCCAGGAAAGACATCAGGGACAGACTGATATTCTGCAAAAGGTACAGGGATTGGACTGCTGAGGACTGGGATAAAGTCATTTTCTCTGATGAATCCCCTTTCCGATTGTTTGGGTTATCCGGAAAACACCTTGTCCGGAGAAGACAAGGTGAGCGCTACCATCAGTCCTGTGTCATGCCAACAGTAAAGCATCCTGAGACCATTCATGTGTGGGGTTGCTTCTCAGCCAAGGGAGTGGGCTCACTCACAATTCTGCCTAAGAACACAGCCATGAATAAAGAATGGTCCAACACATCCTCCGAGAGCAACTTCTCCCAACCATCCAAGAACAGTTTGGTGACGACCAATGCCTTTTCCAGCATGATGGAGCACCTTGCCATAAGGCAAAAGTGATAACTAAGTGGCTCGGGGAACAAAACATCGACATATTAGGTCCATGGCCAGGAAACTCCCCAGATCTTAATCCCACTGAGAACTTGTGGTCGATCCTCAAGAGGCGGGTGGACAAACAAAACCCCACAAATTCTGACAAACTCCAAGCATTGATTATGCAAGAATGGGCTGCCATCAGTCAGGATGTGGCCCAGAAGTTAATTGACAGCATGCCATGGCGGATTGTAGAGGTCTTGAAAAAGAAGGGTCAACACTGCAAATGATGACTCTTTGCATAAACTTAATGTAATTGTCAGTAAAAGCCTTTGACACTTATGGAATGCTTGTAATTATACTTCAGTATACCATAGTAACATCTGACAAAAACATCTCATAACACTGAAGCAGCGAACTTTGTGAAGACCAATACTTGTGTCATTCTCAAAACTTTTGACCATGACTGTAATGATCATGCTGTTTAATCAGGTTCTTGACATGCCACACCTGTCAGGTGGATGGATTCTCTTGGCAAAGGAGAAACACTCACCAACAGGAATGTAAACAAATTTGTGCACAAAACTTTGAGAGAAATAAGCTTTTTGTGCGTATTAAACATTTCTGGGAACTTTTATTTCAGCTCATCAAACATGGGACCAACACTTTACATATTGCATTTATATTGTTGTTCAGTGTAAGTGTTATGAATTCATAGGAGGGAACTATAATGTGCAAGGATTTAGATTTCTAGGAAATGTTCTAAATGCATGTATCCATGGCAACATCGGCAAAAATGCACACTTTATTTACTAAATATCATTCATGACACGTCCAGCTCATCCATAACAGCTCCCGCGAGCATGTTTAAAGCATTACAGCACACTTGACATGTAGTGTGTATGTCAAATGGAACTAAATTGAACTACCCTATAGGAAAGATCTACATTACATCATTACATGTGCATGCAGCCTTTTCCTGAAGTTCTCCTTTTCTGTCAATGGGGACACTGCAGCGCTACTGTGGTCTTTCCATTTCTCCCAGGCAGCGCAAGTAGCTTAGAGTGAGGCTTTTTCATCCTTAAAAACAGGTAGCTTAGAGTGAGGCTTTTTAATCCTTACAAACAAGTAGCTTAGAGTGAGGCTTTTTAATCCTTACAAACAAGTAGCTTAGAGTGAGGCTTTTTCATCCTTACAAGCAAGTAGCTTAGAGTGAGGCTTTTTCATCCTTAAAAACAGGTAGCTTAGAGTGAGGCTTTTTCATCCTTACAAATAAGTAGCTTAGAGTGAGGCTTTTTAATCCTTACAAACAAATAACTTGGAGTGAGGCTTTTTCATCCTTACAAACAAATAACTTGGAGTGAGGCTTTTTCATCCTTAAAAACAAATAACTTCCAATCTGTCTTTACTCATTATATTTCAGTACAGCTCATCATCCGAACAACAAATGTGTGTTTTGAGAAACTGTAGCTTCTCCTATATCTGGCACCAGAGGACAGTTATTGTAGCTACCTTTGTCTGTGGTCGTTCCACTAACTCAGCAGGGGACATTAGTCTAGCAAGCTACCGTAAGCCTTTGGGGTCAATATATAGCTTTTGTTTATATACCCAGTGCAGTCCTCATGGCAACAAGCGGTACAGTTTCCCATAACACAATAACATTATTAGATGTAAAACCATATACAGTACATAGGGGGATACCTAGTCAGTTGTACAACTGAATGCATTCAACTGAAATGTGTCTTCCACATTTAACCCAACCCCTCTGAATCAGAGAGGTGCGGAGGGCTGCCGTAATCGACATCCACGTCATCGGCACCCGGGGAACAGTGGGTTAACTGCCTAGCTCAGGGGCAGAACGACAGATTTTTACCTTATCAGCTCAGGGATTCGATCCAGCAACCTTTCGGTTACTGGCCAAATGCTCCTACCCGCCAGGCTACCTGCCGCCGCGCAGTGCAGTGGATTAGTAGTCTCAAACAGTCTCAAACAGTTCAGGATTATTTACATTTACATTTGAGTAATTTAGCAGCATTTTTTTTCATACTTTTTCATACATTTATGTCTAGGATCAGTTCAGGATTATGTGTAGGATCAGTTCAGGATTATGTGTAGGATCAGTTCAGGATTATGTGTAGGATCAGTTCAGGATTATGTGTAGGATCAGTTCAGGATTACGTGAAGGATCAGTTCAGGATTATGTGTAGGATCAGTTCAGGATTACGTGTAGGATCAGTTCAGGATTACGTGTAGGATCAGTTCAGGATTACGAGTAGGATCAGTTCAGGATTACGTGTAGGATCAGTTCAGGATTATGTGTAGCATCAGTTCAGGATTATGTGTAGGATCAGTTCAGGATTATGTGTAGGATCAGTTCAGGATTATGTGTAGGATCAGTTCAGGATTATGTGTAGGATCAGTTCAGGATTATGTGTAGGATCAGTTCAGGATTATGTGTAGGATCAGTTCAGGATTACGTGTAGGATCAGTTCAGGATTATGTGTAGGATCAGTTCAGGATTATGTGTAGGATCAGTTCAGGATTATGTGTAGGATCAGTTCAGGATTATGTGTAGGATCAGTTCAGGATTACGTGTAGGATCAGTTCAGGATTACGTGTAGGATCAGTTCAGGATTATGTGTAGGATCAGTTCAGGATTATGTGTAGGATCAGTTCAGGATTATGTGTAGGATCAGGGCTATAGGGTCAAGCTATGACATTGTGTGGTGATACTGTGACGTTATGTAGTGACAGGTCCTGGCCGGTAGATTTCCTTGGTCAAATTCTTGTATTGTGGTGGATCATGCCGTAGGGAAGCAGCTCTGGGGCTGGCTGAGGGGTGAAGCAGAGTTCACAAGATGGCAAGCCCTGTTGCTCACCCTGTTGTTCACCCTGTTGCTCACCCTGTTGTTTACCCTGTTGTTTACCCTGTTTCACACTCTGTTATCCACCCTGTTGTTAACCCTGTTGCTCACCCTGTTGTTCACCCTGTTGTTCACCCTGTTGTTAACCCTGTTGCTCACCCTGTTGTTCACCCTGTTGTTCACCCTGTTGTTAACCCTGTTGTTCACCCTGTTGTTTACCCTGTTGTTCACCCTGTTGTTTACCCTGTTGTTCACCCTGTTGTTCACCCTGTTGTTCACCCTGTTAGTCACCCTGTTGTTAACCCTGTTGTTAACCCTGTTGTTCACCCTGTTGTTCACCCTGTTGTTCACCCTGTTAGTCACCCTGTTGTTAACCCTGTTGTTAACCCTGTTGTTAACCCTGTTAGTCACCCTGTTGTTCACCCTTTTGACCACCCTTTAGTTAACCCTGTTGTTCACCCTGTTATTTACCCTGTTGTTTACCCAGTTATCCACCCTGTTGTTAACCCTGTTGCTCACCCTGTTAGTCACCCTGTTGTTCACCCTTTTGACCACCCTTTAGTTAACCCTGTTATCCACCCTGTTATTCACCCTCTTAATCAACCTGTTGTTCACCCTGTTGCTCAGCGCTCCTCCAGCAGCCAGGAACCCATCAGTCCATCACCATCTCCCTGTCTGACCCTCCGGTGGGACAAGCCAGGGACACATACTGTACAGTACTGCCGTCCACACAAACACCCACACACGCACACATACACACACGCACACATACACACACGCACACATACACACACGCACACATACACACACGCACACGCACACATACACACACGCACATGCAAGCAGGCAGCGGCAGCCTTGGGACAGTGTAAATGACCCCGCCCTAGTCTGGCCTGCCATTGCAGGTGGCTCAGAGGACAAGGACGACACCGGTGCCCTTCATAACGAAGCCCCACTCCCTCCCCACAAAGGGATGAAATGGTACGTTCCAAATGGTGAAGTGATTAAGACATTGAGGTAATCTCTTAAACTGTAGAAACTGGAGGGATCTACCACTCTTCCGAAAAGGTTGCCAAGCTTTTCGATCAAATGTGACCTTTGTCAGACCATACCTGACTCCTATAGCCTCTAAACAGCGCTTTTACCTCTGTGGCTGACAGAGATGTAATTCACAACTACTGTACAAATATAATGATTTAGGGCAGGCTCCCAGAAGACCGTGCAAGGGGTCAGTGTGTGTGGGTGTGTGTGTGTGTGTATGTCAGCAAAGATTGTCTATTATATTGACAAGATATTCGATTGACCGCTCTAAGAATGGAAATACATGTCCTCATAGATGGAAGGCAGGCCGGAGGAGGCAAGATTAGGTGGGACCATTCTAGCCAATGAGAGGACAGATACACGTGTGAACAACAGGCCATAGCGATTGATAGAGGACTCATCTTTGTATCTGTGCCATTATAGCATCTGTGACAGCACAGGTAGCGCCATCTCCATTTTAAAGTAGTCCATTTTCTTCTTCTTCATTGGCTGATTGCTCCCAACTCATAGAAATCCCCACCCAGTTGACTACTTTAAAATGGTGGAAGCCCTCAATGGAAATGTCCATGCTAAAACGGGTTATATCCATGACGAGTCCTCTATCTATCTCTATGAACACAGGCACAACTCCGATATAAAGTAGGTATTTTCAGTTGCCAAAATGCCACGTGCTCCCCTTATATCAGTGTATTCGTAACACCTAACCATTACGAAACTTATATTTCATCAAATAAGCCTCACGTAGCAAATTAGCAATTACATTTTCTGCTGACCAAATTCGATGCTCTCTCATCGACCTCAGTGTTTTGGGGAGCTGCATGCAGTAGATGGTGGCCTTTGTGATGACACGTTTAATGCCCCGGGTCAGGGAGTAAGGTAGAGGGTGGTAGGATGAGCAGCCCAGGGACTGACAGACACAGCGGACGAGGGACTGACAGACACAGTGGACGAGGGACTGACAGACACAGTGGACGAGGGACTGACAGACACAGCGGCTGAGGGGGACATGTCCGCCCCGGCTTCCTCCTGCAAGGAAAAGGGAAACCAGTTGGACAGAAAAACTGCTCCCCTAATATAGAAAATAACAAGGGAAAGGCCAGGAAGGTTAAAGCGGGTCTCGATGAAAATCACTTCCTCTTGGTGTGTGGCCTCTTCACCTTTTGAGAGAGACACAATAGCAGCAGGCCCCATTCGACCATAGGTCTATATGTTAAGGTTGTTAGTCATAGGCCTATAGCTCTCTTAAGGGTGAATTAAAGGTGCTGCGTGCGTAACTGTATGACCTAATACATATAAACACTGTCATATGACTAAGAGCATTTCAAAATGCCCCATGTCAAATGGAGACACATTTGGTGTGAATTTTGCAAGTGAGCCTTACACAGGTGCTAAAACTCACAACGGATTTCAATTTCATACGACTCCTTTCTGAATGCCAACGCGCCAATAACGTTAACGTGCTCTGGCTCTCTTTCAATAAGTAATCTGAATTTGATTTGACTTTTATTTCACAGAGGAGCAAGAATGCGATGCCCATTTCTCATTTACGATAACTAGTCTGGGAAAAGGGAGCGAGTCAAGTTAAAGTATGTGTGGTTCGCTACGGGCCTTACGAGACAATGGACACTCAAACAATTCTACATATGGGCAATATTACAAGACTTTAGGGCTCATCATTACAGTGTTAAAGGCCATTTGACTGCCTGTTTCTATCAGGCATCAACTCCCTCTATACAGGGTGCACTGCTGTGCAAATCAAAAGCGCTTAGAAAAGCGTTAACCCGAAAATCCACTGTCCTCCTGAGACCCAGCTATTCATTTTTGTCCACTCTAATGGTCATTGGTTTTATCCACTCTAATGGACATTGGTTTTGTCCACTCTAATGGACATTGGTTTTGTCCACTCTAATGGACATTGGTTTTGTCCACTCTAATGGACATTGGTTTTGTCCACTCTAATGGACATTGGTTTTGTCCACTCTAATGGACATTGGTTTTGTCCACTCTAATGGTCATTGGTTTTGTCCACTCTAATGGACATTGGTTTTATCCACTCTAATGGTCATTGGTTTTGTCCACTCTAATGGTCATTGGTTTTGTCTACTCTAATGGACATTGGTTTTGTCCACTCTAATAGACATTGGTTTTGTCCACTCTAATGGACATTGGTTTTGTCCACTCTAATGGATATTGGTTTTATCTACTCTAATGGTCATTGGTTTTGTCCACTCTACTGGTCATTGGTTTTGTCCACTCTAATGGTCATTGGTTTTGTCCACTCTAATGGTCATTGGTTTTGTCCACTCTAATGGTCATTGGTTTTGTCCACTCTAATGGACATTGGTTTTGTCCACTCTAATAGACATTGGTTTTGTCCACTCTAATGGACATTGGTTTTGTCCACTCTAATGGTCATTGGTTTTGTCCACTCTAATGGTCATTGGTTTTGTCCACTCTAATAGACATTGGTTTTGTCCACTCTAATGGACATTGGTTTTGTCCACTCTAATGGTCATTGGTTTTATCCACTCTAATGGACATTGGTTTTGTCCACTCTAATGGTCATTGGTTTTGTCCACTCTAATGGACATTGGATTTGTCCACTCTAATGGTCATTGGTTTTGTCCACTCTAATGGTCATTGGTTTTGTCCATTCTAATGGTCATTGGTTTTGTCCACTCTAATGGACATTGGATTTGTCCACTCTAATGGTCATTGGTTTTGTCCACTCTAATGGTCATTGGTTTTGTCCACTCTAATGGTCATTGGTTTTGTCCACTCTAATGGTCATTGGTTTTGTCCACTCTAATGGACATTGGATTTTGGTCGGTATCATTGAGGCCATACATGCCACTGTGTTAAGACCTGTTGTACCTTTGAGAGGACATTCTGGGCTTTTCAATGATACCACATGACCTTTGATGACTTTCTCTTCCTGGTTTTTCTAAATAGCTGCAGAACACAATAAGCACATTCTGTGGTAGAAAGAAAGGTAAGTGTGTGTAGTTGTCTAATTATGATTTTTGTGAGTTTAATATTGAAAATTGCTTCTAGTAAGTATCTCAGGAAAAGTTTGGTGAGTTTTCAGAGCAGTGTAATACTTTTTTTCCCATTAAATAGGAGCTTCAGTAAATAAGAGCTTGTTACTAAAAGTTCTCTGTAGTTGACATCAGGATGTTAATAAATGTTCTCTGTAGTGGACATCAGGATGTTAATAAATGTCCTCTGTAGTTGACATCAGGATGTTAATAAATGTCCTCTGTAGTGGACATCAGTATGTTAATAAATGTCCTCTGTAGTTGACATCAGGATGTTAATAAATGTCCTCTGTAGTGGACATCAGGATGTTAATAAATGTTCTCTGTAGTTGACATCAGGATGTTAATAAATGTCCTCTGTAGTGGACATCAGGATGTTAATAAATGTCCTCTGTAGTGGACATCAGGATGTTAATAAATGTTCTCTGTAGTGGACATCAGTATGTTAATAAATGTCCTCTGTAGTGGACATCAGGATGTTAATAAATGTTCTCTGTAGTGGACATCAGGATGTTAATAAATGTTCTCTGTAGTGGACATCAGGATGTTAATAAATCTCCTCTGTAGTGGACATCAGGATGTTAATAAATCTCCTCTGTAGTGGGCATCAGGATGTTAATAAATGTCCTCTGTAGTGGACATCAGGATGTTAATACATCTCCTCTGTAGTGGACATCAGGATGTTAATAAATGTCCTCTGTAGTGGACATCAGGATGTTAATAAATGTCCTCTGTAGTGGACATCAGGATGTTAATAAATGTTCTCTGTAGTGAACATCCGGATGTTAATACATGTTCTCTGTAGTGAACATCAGGATGTTAATAAATGTCCTCTGTAGTGGACATCAGGATGTTAATAAATCTCATCTGTAGTGGACATCAGGATGTTAATAAATGTCCTCTGTAGTGGACATCAGGATGTTAATAAATCTCCTCTGTAGTGGACATCAGGATGTTAATAAATGTCCTCTGTAGTGGACATCAGGATGTTAATAAATGTCCTCTGTAGTGGACATCAGGATGTTAATAAATGTCCTCTGTAGTGGACATCAGGATGTTAATAAATCTCCTCTGTAGTGTTCTATCAACCCGATTCCTTATGTCCACTACAGTGCACATACAATAAAAAAAAATGGAAATATTTGTTTTCTTCCAAAGAAAATCTTTGAAAACCCACCCAAACACTTATGTGATGTGAAGAAAATTCCGTTCCACAAAATATTTTTAGCTGGGTCTCAGGAGGCTATCTGCAATTGAGTGAATTGAGAGAGAGGAAAGGAAATTGAGCAATTTTGAGCATAAACATGCAGTAAACTTGTTTTGGCCTTGGAAGAATGGCAAAAAATACGTTATGGTGCTATTACAATTAAGGATGCATAAGGGTTCACCTAGCAAACCTTCAATAACTCTACTGTACAAGACACTGGTAAAGAAAAATAACATATTGAGCAATTTTTGGTGAGTTCAAAGTCAAAATTATATCTAATGGTCGATTAAAACAATGGCTGTTGTTCACAAAGGATCATGGGAAAATGTCAGAGTAAGGACAAAGAGAAAAATAAAACATTGTGGAAGGAGAAAGTCAAATTGTACACATTATCTAAGCACAGCCTGGATTCTACCTTTTAGACCCTAGAAATAAGTGATTATCTATCCCAATGGAGCGATTTGCTTATTTTATTTTTCCCAGACAATCAATCCGTCCATTTGAAACAATAAGGCAGTAACAAGTAACAGTGATCTGACTGTATGGAATGGAATGGTGCCAATAGGGCCTGCCTCATCAAGTGATATCCAACAACACCAAAAAGCTCATAAAGTTAGCCTCGAGTTAACACTTAGTGAATCAGTGTGATCCTCGACCAGATCAGCCCATTACCTAAGCTTTGACAGGCCCAGAGCAAAACTGTTCCCATGTCCAAAATGCTGATTTATTTAGTAAAATACAAATGTATGGCCGTTAAACAACTTTATGATGTAATTGAAAGCAACAAGCTGAAAAATATAATTCATAGATAATTTCAATGTGCCTAAGGCCCTGGAAATGCAGGCTGGTGCCAAAGGGTGGGAGAGCAATTACACTTTCAACTATAATGGTCCTATAACTATAACTATAGCGGTCCTCTGTAGCTCAATTGGTAGAGCATGGCGCTTGTAACGCCAGGGTAGTGGGTTCGATCCCCGGGACCACCCATACGTAAAAATGTATGCACGCATGACTGTAAGTCGCTTTGGATAAAAGCGTCTGCTAAATGGCATATTATTATTATAATAGGTGACAGTGGTCAAATACTGTGCAAGAGAGAAAACTCCCTGCGTGCAATTTGTTTTGGAGATTTCACATTTTAAATCAGAAGGGTATAGCTGGATTCTTGCCTGAAACAAATGTATCCTTATTCTCAGTTATAAATAATCTTAAGAACATTCAAGATTTGAAGTTAAAGGTGCACTTTAGAAGTTAAGTTGGTAATTGTTCACTGCAAATTTTGGCTTGAGTGTTGACCGTGGGGTTCACACAATCCTTTTAACAAACCGATTTTGCAATATAAGCTTTTTTTTTTATGGGCGTGGGAGGAGTGTCGCTTTCTGTCCAGTGAGGTCATTTCTGGACATTTCTTCTGGACATTTAGGGGACAATTTTTGTCGCAAGAGCACCGCAAAATCTTCTGTGATGTAACTTTTTTTTTTTTTATATGCATCAATGCAACTCTTATATATCATTGAAAATATTATAGCAAGGCAAGAAGTAATTTAAAAAAAAATCTTTAGCACAGGGTCTGGATTATGGCAGTTTGCCACCACGCCTTTCAGGCTATGTAATTCCCCTGCTGCATTAAAAAAGACTGGTGGAGAAATTGCTGTCTGGTGTCCCTGCAAAAGACACTCCTGTTGTATCTACAGACGATGCTCTGAAACTGAATGTAACCCTCTCTCCATATTCACTTTGATTTGATATGCACATCTGACATGTTATTCTATGGTCTACAGAAAGAGTTTACATGGAATGTCGAGATTAAGTGAAAGACAAAGGGGGACGTTTTCCAGTAGTTTTCCAGTGGTACCCTATTATGGACTGCCAATGTAAAAATCTTTCCACAAAGATTGTTTGCTCTACAATAACATTGTTCCCCTATGATACACTGCAAACTTTGAAGAATAAATATTAAGACTTACCCAAATACAAAGAACATTTAGATACTTGACTTTTGAGCAACAGGCCTCACAACAAAGCCTCAACCCACGACTCACACCGTGTTGACTCACCAAACAATTCGCTCATAAATACAATGTGCACAATTAAAATGAGAAAAATGCCACTCTCAATCGCAGTGGAAGAATACCCGATACCCAAAGTCATATTTATTGGCTGTTACAGTCGACCTGTGTGGTATTATGTGTTCTAGTATAAATATTTTGTTGGAAAACAAATGCCATTTTTTACAGTTGTGAAATAAAAAGGCACGTCAAGTTCTGTCATTAATTCCAGGTTCTTTCCGCTGAACCCAGAAAGCCTTGTGTGACTCCTTTGAATATGGATTCGACTGAATCCCCCCCCCACCCTTAGTACCCTACATCTCGCCAGTTCCCCAACCCCTGGAAAGACCCTCGGGTGTCCGCCACCTCTGACAAATCATTATAGCCCAGCCTGCGCTGGCTACACTCATCACTGTTTGGCAACTGGAATTGAAGTTAGAAAAACTAGGGCTACTTCTAATACAATACTAATGAGGCATGCTAAGGATTTTGTAGCCTTCACCCTCTGGAGCAAAAGTCAACTCTCAAAATACTCCCTTATTGCCATTAATTATGACAAACATGATTATGATTATGACAAACATATCCTTATTACTGGTATGTATTACATTGTTGATAGTCATTTTTACAAGACATCAAATTGGTGGTTTTGACTGCCATACATTTCTGCAGATAGGTCCAGGTACTTCTCCAGTCCTATAATATTAAGACATTATCAGGAGCAGGAAGATTTGACTGGGCCCAACATCGACTGTGCATGGGAATAAAAATGTTGCATTTTGACTTTTTCAATTTGAGTATGTCTCTTTCTCAGGGTTTTGGATGTGGTAGCATATGTTGGTGGTTTGTATAATTCCCCATGTGTATCCCCCAGTCTCAACCCAAACAGGACCAAGTTGGCCTTTCATCAAAAATTGGTTCCGGTTTTTCGAAGATAGTGCCCTCTCCAACAGACTAGACGTGTTTTGGTTGAGGGCGAAAACGCCAGTCGCTGCATGGGAAAATCTGTGCACTCCTCTTTTAAGTGAAATTAGTTCTCCCAGTTTGTGGGTAGCTGCTCTGCTGGAGACTAAAAAGCTGTCTGAATCAAGTGCCTTGTCTTCTGGCCAGTGGTTCTGATGATTTGTCACAGAAGATTGGGTTACATGTGGTGGTGACAGCGAATAGAGAATCTCTGTGGCTGGCATTGCATTAGCATGACGCTAACAGGGGGCAATGCCAATTACCTTAATCAGAAGGCTGGCCAATTCCATCGGGCCCTCAAGGAGGTATGCAAGTCTACAAGGACCTTGATTCCTTGATTAGCATTAGTTCCTTGAGATGGCTCCTATTTACAGACAAGTTAACAATATTCTTCTGTGTTCATGCTCATTTAGTACTACTAATAATGTTGAATTTAATCGATTTTCGAATATTGTTCCCCTCTGCAGTAAATGCCCAGATCAAATTAAAGCTAATCTTTTCCGAACCCACTGCTCAGACAAACTAACCAACTTCTGTGGTGTTTAACAAGTTCTTAGGGATGAATTTATTCAGATGAACTCTGGGTAGCGAGCGTGGCTAAAGCTATAACATCCTCTCTCTTACGTCCATGCTGTGAATTTGAGATAGGTACTTCTGGAAGGCCAATCTAAAACAAAAATTGTCCACTTAACATTGGTTTCAATGTGTCCACTGTCACCAAAGCATCAACAAAATGTTAATGTTATTGCACACAACCATGTCCATAACCACGTGCTAAAACCTCGGTATTATCTGTGGAAACAAACAATGTCAACCCCAAAGCACTTAACTCCTCCATTATCTGGCCTCCCAGGCCCACCGAGTGTTCGGCATGTTGATCTGGAATTCTAACTTAGGCTTGGCTGCCTCAAACTGTTTCGTATTTTGGCCCTTTAATGTAAAAAGGAAGTCTATATGGTGTTGTAAAACCCTGGGCCAAAATAAATCAGAGGGGTTGCACAATAATGAAGGCATTCAAGCATTTTACAAGGATAAGGAGGTGCCAGACTTCTTCCCCCTTATTTCTAATCAGAACACACTGGAGTGTGTGCATGGTCTTCTAGCTTCTGATTCCTTTGACTTATAAAGCCCCAAAGTGTTTGGTGGAATTGAACAGATACCTCGTGCTTGCAATTGGCTTAGTGACTGGCAACGCAAGATAAAACACTGTGGTGGTTTGCAGATATTGGCGTTGCTGTTATTGTTATCCGAGAGGCATTTTGGATAGTTTCAGGATTTGACACCACATAAATGAAATCGCACTGGTAGTAAAGGTCTGAGAAGTCAGCTCTGACCAGGGGATCATCCTTTGGCTCTTGCGAATAATGACATTTTCGATCATGATGGTGACATCTTGTGTCTTTGCATCATTCATGTCTTGGTATTGTAGCGACCTTAACCCAACACCTAGCAACCTCACCAAGAGGTTCAGTTGACAGTCACTGGACCCGGGTTCGTAGTCCCAGTCGGGGCTACCAACCCAAATTCGCCACATGGGTGTCAGAAGTGGGATGGTGCCCGTGAGGCCATTGGAGATGCGTGTACCAGTGAGGGACTTGGTATAGAGAGGCGTGGTGACACACTCTTCCGAAGGAAAGGGGGTAGTGTAGTGACCTTCACATGACCCCTAGCGACCTCGTCAAGAGGTTCGGATGTCTTGGTGTACCAGCTCAGACCTTGGGTTGACAGTCGCATCTCCCAGTTGGTGCTACTCACTGAATTAGCTACAGAATCTTTAATTGTATCTCTGACTACGTCCAGTTATTCCTTATTCAGTCTATGGCTCTGACTTTGATCATTGTTCAACAGGTCTTTAAGAGCAGCTGGTATCGTGAAGGTACATTGTGGAATTTTAGTTGCTAATCGTGAACCTGAAATTCGTCTCTGATTTTAACTATGTGGTTCATATGTGCGTAATATAAAATCATATAAATAAATAAATATAAATCCATATCTTATCCGATTTAACCACAAAATCCTTTGTTTTTGGAAAGGACCAATTGACCGAACGTCCTAAGCTTTTGTGTGTGGACGTGGAGAGGTGTGCACCTTTCTGTCCAGTGAAGTTCATTTCCAGGGGACCCTTTTTGTCTCACAAGGCCAAAAGCAAAAGTGCATATTTAATCAATGAAAACATATGTTTGATAGTATGAGAAACAAAAACGGCTTTGAATTGACGCCACAGACGCATCACATTCGGTTCCAATCCAAATGTTAGAGAAATTGAGAATCTCTTATTGTTTTGGTTGATAGCCCCTTAAACAGGTGCAGCTGCAATTGTAAGGCAAAAACTGCCCACAAAATTGTTATATTTAAGACTTTCCACTGAGCCCCACAAGCTATTCAAATCCTTTGGGGCTATTTAAAGCATGGAACCAGACCAGCAGCAGGGTTAAGAATTGGCATGGGGGCAAATGCAATGCAGACATGTTTGTTTAATAATGCTAAGAGTACAGGAAGTTGCTAGCTGCCAGGAATATCTGCAGGGAAGTAAAAAAAAAAGACGAAAAAAACCCAGACTATAAATATTTCCCCCAAATGCAACTAATCTTCTGATAATTAACTTTCACAACATGCTCCCATCATCTGCGTTTGTTGATGGTTCATTTGCAAGACCGGCAGCAGGAGAACCTGGCGTGGCTACAGATCCATGTGGGACAACGCTCCCTTTATGTAACAATATGATGAATGGAAACAAGCCGAGGAGGTGGCGAACATGACCTGGCATCATGACATCACATGCCATGATTAAAAGGCCCTCGTTTACGACTGTGGGAACCTGAAACAATTAATTCTGTCATCACGTGGTGTGGCTGGACAGGTTGATGCAATTTTCCCCAAATTGAACATGCTCCTTCATCATTGTTGATAGTGTTTGTTGGTCAATGGTGATTGTTCACTATGAACATCTGGGATTGTACTTTGCTTGTGTATAGTAAATCCAGGACGTGTACTGAACAGTTGGGTGAATTAAAAAAGTTTCCTTGTGCTGCAAAGTGGATATAACTACACCGTTAGGGGCACGTTTCAAAAATGTATTTCATTACATGTGTTATTGTTAGATGATTGCAAACAAACTTGGCACTTGGTGTCACCCTGTGAGAGAGTTAGTCACACGATTTAGCGTGACTAACTCCCCCCACTGCTACCCAAAATAGTTAATTGATCGATGACATCATGTCTTTCTATACAGTCATGGTCAAAAGTTTTGAGAATGACAGAAATATAAATTTGCACAAAGTCTGCTGCCTCAGTTTATATGATGGCAATTTGCATATACTCCAGAATGTTATGAAGAGTGATCAGATGAATTGCAATTAATTGCAAAGTCCCTCTTTGCCATGAAAATCAACTTAATCCCCAAAAAACATTTCCACTGCATTTCAGCCCTGCCACAAAAGAACCAGCTGCCATCATGTCAGTGATTCTCTCGTTAACACAGGTGAGAGTGTTGACGAGGACAAGGCTGGAGATCACTCTGTCATGCTGATTGAGTTAGAATAACAGACTGGAAGCTTTAAAAGGAGGGTGGTGCTTGAAATCATTGTTCTTCTTCTGTTAACCATGGTTACCTGCAAGGAAACACGTGCCGTCATCATTGCTTTGCACAAAAAGGGCTTCACAAGCAAGGATATTGCTGCTAGTAAGATTGCACCTAAATCAACCATTTATCGGATCATCAAGAACTTCAAGGAGAGAGGTTCAATTGGTGTGAAGAAGGCGTCAGGGTGCCCAAGAAAGTCCAGCAAGCGCCAGGACCGTCTCCTAAAGTTGATTCAGCTGCGGGATCGGGGCACCACCAGTGCAGAGCTTGCTCAGGAATGGCAGCAGGCAGGTGTGAGTGCATCTGCACGCACAGTGAGGCAAAGACTTTTGGAGGATGGCCTGGTGTCAAGAAGGGCAGCGAGGAAGCCATTTCTCTCCAGGAAAAACATCAGGGACAGACTGATATTCTGCAAAAGGTACAGGGATTGGACTGTTGAGGACTGGGGTAAAGTCATTTTCTCTGATGAATCCCCTTTCCGATTGTTTGTGGCATCCGGAAAAAAGCTTGTCCGGAGAAGACAAGGTGAGTGCTACCATCAGTCCTGTGTCATGCCAACAGTAAAGCATCCTGAGACCATTCATGTGTGGGGTTGCTTCTCAGCCAAGGGAGTGGGCTCACTCACAATTCTGCCTAAGAACACAGCCATGAATAAAGAATGGTACCAACACATCTTCTGAGAGCAACTTCTCCCAACCATCCAAGAACAGTTTGGTGACGACCAATGCCTTTTTCCAGCATGATGGAGCACCTTGCCATAAGGCAAAAGTGATAACTAAGTGGCTCGGGGAACAAAACATTGACATTTTGGGTCCATGGCCAGGAAACTCCCCAGACCTTAATCCCATTGAGAACTTGTGGTCAATCCTAAAGAGGCGGGTGGACAAACAAAAAACCACAAATTCTGACAATTCAGAATTCAGAATTCTGACCATTCAGGATGTGGCCCAGAAGTTAATTGACAGCATGCCAGGGCATATTGCAGAGGTCTTGAAAAAGAAGGGTCAACACTGCAAATATTGACTCTTTGCATAAACTTAATGTAATTGTCAATAAAAGCCTTTGACACTTACAGAATGCTTGTAATTATACTTCAGTATACCATAGTAACATCTGACAAAAATATCTAAAAACACTGAAGCAGCAATATTTGTGAAGACCAGTACTTGTGTCATTCTCAAAACTTTTGACGACGACTGTACTCTGCTCCTCTGCCTTGCCATGGGAGAAGCAAGGCCCTGCACCTCGTCAAGGTCCAACACAGTTGTCGTAAGCCACTAACCCAAGGGACACGTCACTATACCCTCCTCATCTCACCTTACTCCCACAAATAAAGATCTGTCAAGTCCCCCTTCGCAACTTTAGAGGAAGGCCCCCCCCCCACAGGGGGGAGACCCCATCACCGCAGGGTGTGTTTGTGTGTTTTGGTTTCTACACGGCTCTGTAAACAAGGTCCTTCGGTCAGGTACCAGTGTTTGTGGCTCCGCTCTCCTGTGCTCCTCCTTCTAAGGCTTAAGGACACGCTCGTGATAGGATCTTTGACAACCATATTATTCCAAGACTCCCCACTGTGTTGAGGTTATAATGCAGTTGATTTGTCAGTGCTGTAATGTGGACGATATATATATATATAAAGTTAACACTTACAGGTATAACTTGTTATAAGCATGTATAAGCCTTTATAATGTCTTACAATATGGCTAATATTATGTCTCTATAAATCAATATTTCCAAGGTTATCGGCAGGTTTGGACTGTGGTTCGGGGGGACAGTTGTAAGCAACAAGCATACGTCATGAAAAATCCTCAAGTAAGCTAAATGAAAACATTAGATACACCTTCCTAATATTGAGTTGAATGACAGAATAATGACTTTAGATTTAATGACCAAATGATAACAAACTGTTGTATTTACATCCATGTCTCCCACACCAACTCTCCACCTTGTTGAAAGCTTGGATCGGCCTGTTATCTGTCAAAAAAGGGAGAGAGCGAGAGAGAAAACAGTGGATAGGAGGAGAAGTGAGCGAAAAGGTGTGTGGCTATGAGCTATGTTATGTAAATCACAGCTTCCTGGGCCAGAGAACTCGGGCTGCGGACAAATCTGATTTCAATCACCCAGTTAGTGTTATTCTCTGTGATTTATTTCTTTAGAATTCTATAATTACCCAGGCTTGATTCACCTCCGTAGCTGGGATTGACCTGCGTAGGATCGCTTGGCATCGCAAGTGTCCAACTTGCTGGCTGCCCAGTGATGGTAAACGGGTGCGGCCGCGGCAGAAAAAATGTATGTGAAAACCAACGGACAGGTCCGCTGGAGACCTGGGTCCTGTTCAATCGTTTGAAAACGTTTTGAAAGGTTTTGAAACGAGGGGGGAGTTTCTCTACCTGAACTTGGCCAATAAGAACACACATTTTCGTTTTGCTACGGTGTGCCCCACTAAACACGACCCTGGAGAGAATTGTATTTTATTTCATTTGTTTATTATTTTTAAGGGGTAGATCAGCTTTAATATTGCAGATAGATTGTGGCTTCCATCAATGTAATTGTCTGCATCATTTCCAATCCCCCATACATTAAAAAATATATATATAGATACACAAAATATATATATATAAATATTTAAAAAAATATATTGTCCTTTATTATTTTTCCCTAACCTTACCATCCCTCCCCCAATTTGAGTAAATTAATGGTCAACAACTCTTAGGAGAGATTGTTAACTGTCAGGACATAAGAAGTCCACCCAGAACCATTAACAAGGGCATGCATGCTCTGTACATTAAGCAAAGTAATGAAGCACAGTTATGAAGCCATTTTTATGGAGTCTTTTAGAACGCTGTGGATCTTAAGTATTGGTGTGAAGAGGTCTGGTTTGTTTTATTGGTTGAATATGATTAAGCTGTTGAGAGTTTCACACCTACTGCCCCACAGGAGATCTTCACAGAGTTACTAGTAAAAAGGACCATTAGAAGTGGAAGCTACATTATATTTATCCTCATAAGAACACCATAGCAGGATTTCTCTCAGGTCTGAATCCTTGCTTGAGATCACCTGATTTTCGTGAAAGTCCAAATTAAGCGTAAACAGACCTCAAGTTAGGATTCGGCCCGTACAGTGTTATTTTATGATCTGGGACCCTTTAAGATATGAAAAACAGACTCCCATGAAATGTGTTTTTAGAGTGCTCTGAAAGCAAAAATCTACAGCTAAAGACATTCCTTGCCCATGGCGCTGATTCGTTTGAAGCAATGTTGCATAATGTTCCCTTTGTCACTAACACGCAACCACGCATGACAATAAAACAACATTACAGGATTAATAAATCCCACATTTCACATCTAATCATTTAGACATGTTACTCTATAGTTGGCAACAATAATCTAGGGAGGGGAGCAGGGTATTTAAATCAGAACAGAAGCATTGAATTAGATAACTACCTGAACATTCCTGCAACATTGTGGGAGCATTCAGGAGGTTGGTCTTACCGCTGTGGGAGCATTCAGGAGGTTGGTCTTACCGCTGTGGGAGCATTCAGGAGGTTGGTCTTACCGCTGTGGAAGCATTCAGGAGGTTGGTCTTACCGCTGTGGGAGCATTCAGGAGGTTGGTCTTACCGCTGTGGGAGCATTCAGGAGGTTGGTCTTACCGCTGTGGGAGCATTCAGGAGGTTGGTCTTACCGCTGTGGGATCATTCAGGAGGTTGGTCTTACCGCTGTGGAAGCATTCAGGAGGTTGGTCTTACCGCTGTGGGAGCATTCAGGAGGTTGGTCTTACCGCTGTGGGAGCATTCAGGAGGTTGGTCTTACTGCTGTGGGAGCATTCAGGAGGTTGGTCTTACCGCTGTGGGAGCATTCAGGAGGTTGGTCTTACCGCTGTGGGAGCATTAAGGAGGTTGGTCTTACCGCTGTGGGAGCATTCAGGAGGTTGGTCTTGCCGCTGTGGGATCATTCAGGAGGTTGGTCTTACCGCTGTGGGAGCATTCAGGAGGTTGGTCTTACCGCTGTGGGAGCATTCAGGAGATTGGTCTTACCGCTGTGGGAGCATTCAGGAGGTTGGTCTTACCGCTGTGGGAGCATTCAGGAGGTTGGTCTTACCGCTGTGGGAGCATTCAGGAGGTTGGTCTTACTGCTGTGGGAACATTCAGGAGGTTGGTCTTGCCACTGTGGGAGCATTCAGGAGGTATTTTAATCTCTGTGCTGATTTCGAGGGGTCGCTGTGAAGAGTTTTTTTTGTGTGGTTTGACAAATTACATGACCAGAGGGTGCTTACTGATTTAGCTTTACAAATAACAATTTGGTCATCTGCATACAAATCGGTTAGGATGACTTTCAGGCCTTTAAGTTTGTGTCGTATTCTTCAACACTAATCTTATCGGGGTTTCCACCTGGCTCTGCCTTTGTCCAGCCATGGATATGGTCAAAATAATTTTGAATTTCCTTCCATCAGGATGTTGGACATGAGGTCATCATGTATATAAAACAATATGCAAATATCAGTGTCTAAACTGGACAGTCCCTCAATCCTGTACTGAACCTTGTTGGACTTAATTGTGAATATGAAATGCAGAGTGTTGTTCTTATTTCTGGGCTTTAATTATTATTATTTTACTCTTATCACCTTAGAATTATTCAATGATGTTTACCTGGTTATGAAGTAGAACCCAAACCAGCGCTATCTTGGCAGTAACTACATTTTGAACAACAATCAAAGAGGAAAGAGGAAAGATGGAAGTAGAAAGAGTTTTCAACTGACAGTGCTAATTAAGTCATGTAAACAGCAAACAGGCCGGTGGTGCCGCGGTGTGAGGTTACATACTCCTGCAGTTAAAAAGCAAAAGTCTGTGGCCCTATTGAAAGCCTAGACCAGGGTTCTTCAATTCCGGTCCTGGAGGGCCGAAACACTTCTGTTTTTTATTTCTACCTGGTGGTTAATTGCACTCACCTGGTGTCCCAGGTCTGAATTAGCCCCTGATTAGAATGAGAGGATGAAAAACAGAGGTGTCTCGGCCCTCCAGGACCGGAATTGAAGAACCCTGGCCTAGACAATTCTGGAACAACATTAGTGTTAGGTAGGTTCTTTGAGCTTTGGGTGGCATCACTGTTCTCTCTGTCAACACCAGTACACAAGACCGTCTATGTCAACACCAGTACACAAGACCTACCCTGTCAACACCAGTACACAATACCTTCTCTGTCAACACCAGTACACAATACCTTCTCTGTCAACACCAGTACACAATACCTTTTCTGTCAACACCAGTACACAAGACCTTCTCTGTCAACACCAGTACACAATACCTTCTCTGTCAACACCAGTACACAAGACCTTCTATGTCAACACCAGTACACAATACTTTCTATGTCAACACCAGTTCGCAATACAATCTCTGTCAACACCAGTACACAATACCTTCTATGTCAACACCAGTACACAATACCTTCTCTGTCAACACCAGTACACAATACCTACTCTGTCAACACCAGTACACAATACCTTCTCTGTCAACACCAGTACACAATACCTTCTCTGTCAACACCAGTACACAATGCTTTTTCTGTCAACACCAGTACACAATACCTTTTCTGTCAACACCAGTACACAATACCTTTCCTGTCAACACCAGTACATAATACCTTCTATGTCAACACCAGTACACAATACCTTCTCTGTCAATACCAGTACCCAATACCTGCTATGTAAACACCAGTACACAATACCTTCTCTGTCAACACCAGTACACAATACCTACCCTGTCAACACCAGTACACAATACAGTGGGGAAAAAAAGTATTTAGTCAGCCACCAATTGTGCAAGTTCTCCCACTTAAAAAGATGAGAGAGGCCTGTAATTTTCATCATAGGTACACGTCAACTATGACAGACAAAATGAGAAAAAAAATTCCAGGAAAAACACATTGTAGGATTTTTAATGAATTTATTGGCATATGATGGTGGAAAATAAGTATTTGGTCAATAACAAAAGTTTCTCAATACTTTGTTATATACCCTTTGTTGGCAATGACACAGGTCAAACGTTTTCTGTAAGTCTTCACACGGTTTTCACACACTGTTGCTGGTATTTTGGCCCATTCCTCCATGCAGATCTCCTCTAGAGCAGTGATGTTTTGGGGCTGTCGCTGTGCAACACAGACTTTCAACTCCCTCCAAAGATTTTCTATGGGGTTGAGATCTGGAGACTGGCTAGGCCACTCCAGGACCTTGAAATGCTTCTTACGAAGCCACTCCTTCGTTGCCCGGGCGGTGTGTTTGGGATCATTGTCATGCTGAAAGACCCAGCCACGTTTCATCTTCAATGCCCTTGCTGATGGAAGGAGGGTTTCACTCAAAATCTCACGATACATGGCCCCATTCATTCTTTCCTTTACACGGATCAGTCGTCCTGGTCCCTTTGCAGAAAAACAGCCCCAAAGCATGATGTTTCCAACCCTATGCTTCACAGTAGGTATGGTGTTCTTTGGATGCAACTCAGCATTCTTTGTCCTCCAAACATGACGAGTTGAGTTTTTACCAAAAAGTTATATTTTGGTTTCATCTGACCATATGACATTCTCCCAATCCTCTTCTGGATCATCCAAATGCACTTCAGACGGGCCTGGACATGTACTGGCTTAAGCAGGGGGACACGTCTCGCACTGCAGGATTTGAGTCCCTGGCGGCGTAGTGTGTTACTGATGGTTGGCTTTGTTACTTTGGTCCCAGCTCTCTGCAGGTCATTCACTAGGTCCCCCCGTGTGGTTCTGGGATTTTTGCTCACCGTTCTTGTGATCATTTTGACCCCACGGGGTGAGATCTTGCATGGAGCCCCAGATCGAGGGAGATTATCAGTGGTCTTGTATGTCTTCCATTTCCTAATAATTGCTCCCACAGTTGATTTCTTCAAACCAAGCTGCTTACCTATTGCAGATTCAGTCTTCCCAGCCTGGTGCAGGTCTACAATTTTGTTTTTGGTGTCCTTTGACAGCTCTTTGGTCTTGGCCATTGTGAAGTTTGGAGTGTGACTGTTTGAGGTTGTGGACAGGTGTCTTTTATACTGATAACAAGTTCAAACAGGTGCCATTAGTACAGGTAATGAGTGGAGGACAGAGGAGCCTCTTAAAGAAGAAGTTACAGGTCTGTGAGAGCCAGAAATCTTGCTTGTTTGTAGGTGACCAAATACTTATTTTCCACCATAATTTGCAAATAAATTCATTAAAAACCCTACAATGGGATTTTCTGGAAAAAAAAATCTCAATTTGTCTGTCATAGTTGACGTGTACCTATGATGAAAATTACAGGCCTCTCTCATCTTTTTAAGTGGGAGAACTTGCACAATTGGTGGCTGACTAAATACTTTTTTCCCCCACTGTACCTTCTCTGTCAACACCAGTACACAATACCTTCTCTGTCAACACCAGTACACAAGACCGTCTATGTCAACACCAGTACACAAGACCAACCCTGTCAACACCAGTACACAATACCTTCTGTGATGTCACGAGAGGCTGTGTCCTGGAGGGACGTTACATCCCCCTGAGATGGCTGCAAACCCAGACAGCTATGGCTCCATCTGCTGGTATGGTCGGGAACTCCAACCCTCTATGGCCAATCTTCCCACGCAGCTGAAACCAATCAGGAGCTGATGAGCTGGAGGTTTGTTGAAGGGAAGAGACACGGTCTCCAAGCTGGGCTCTCTGGAGGACAAGAGTGCTGCACGTCCACTTCCATGAGGAATATAAGGATTTGGAGATACTTACCTTTGGGAAATACTCACCTTTGGATATATGCACCTGTGGAAATACGTGTGGGACATTTGGAAGGACGTTTTGCTGGGTTGGCCACTAGCTGCAACGTGGAATACAGTAAGACTGGGGAAAAGTTATTTGAGCGAGGGAGAGTTATGATTTTGGATGTGGAAGAGACATCCCTGAACTGTTAACCCTTAAGAGCCACCAGAGAACAGAATTGTGTTATACTTTCGTTAGTTTCCCAAGACCTTTAATAAAATCCTTGTTTTGGTTGAACCTGGTCTCCTTGCACTACTTGAGCAATCCCGCTGAAAGCTGTGTAGCCTCTCGTGACATCACAGATGGTGGAGAATACGGGCACGCTCAAGCGTTAATAGTGCATGTCAGAGGAGGATACCGAAGGTTTGATCACCCAGTTTTCCAAGTTGGCCGTAGGCTCCCCGCCGACTGAAATGGAGGACATATTGAAAGCCCTTGTTGCTGGCCAGCAAGCCCAGATGCAAGCAAACGTGGCTCTCTTGGAGGAGCAAAAGAAAGCCAACCTTCTGAAGGCAGAGGAATTGCAGTTGCAGAGACAGAGGGTTGTCCAAAATACCCGCCCAATAAAGGCAAGTGACTTTATATCTAAGATGGGAGCTACCGATGACATTGAGGCATACCTGCATGCATTTGAGGCCACGGCCACTAGGGAAGCCTGGCCCAAGCAACAGTGGGTTGGTCTGTTAGCCCCCTTTCTAACCGGGGAATCGCTGAATGCTGTCCGGGACCTGGGCCCTGACCAGGTTACTGACTATGATGCCCTGAAGTCTGAGATCCTCAGCAGATATGGACTCACAAAGTTTGGTATGGCCCAGCGCTTTCACAGTTGGACCTTCCAACCAGACCAACCTCCTCGGGCGCAGATGCATGAACTTGTCCGAATCGCAAGGAAATGGCTGGATCCGCAGAGGAATACAGCAGCGGCGGTGGTGGAGGCCGTTGTGGTGGATCGTTACCTACGCGCCCCTGCCTTATGAGGCAAAACGGTTCATCAGTCAACAGGCCTTGACCACGGCTGATCTGACCGTGGAAGCTGTGGAAAAGTACCAGGCCACAGCGGAGATGCTGAATGCTTCCCGAAAAGACCCCAGGAGTGCGGCCCCACCACAAATGGGAAGAACCCGTCCAAAGGACCCCAAGGTCTCGAACCCAGCCACGTCAGGACTTATCCCGGCTCCAGGGGGAGCCAGAAACCAGGCGGGTCCAAGAAGAGTACACCAGGAGGGGGAAACTCGACAGTGTTACCGGTGTGGGGAGATGGGACATATCTCCTGGCAGTGTGGGAAACCAGCCGATGAACCTATGCCCACTGCGGAGTCCTCCAGCTCAGCACCCACACACCGTTTTGCCTCGCTCTTGGGAGTCGTAGATGGCGGCCCCGATCGACCCCCCACCTGCCCGGTAACTGTGAATCACCATGATGTGGAGGCCTTACTGGATTCTGGTAGCCGGGCCACCCTGGTGCGTAAGGATTTGGTGGGCCCAACGTGTCTGACCCCGGGGAAAGTCCTCCCAGTTTCCTGTGTCCATGGGGACACCAGAGAATACCCCATTACTGAACTTACAATGACCAGCACACGGGGAACCATACACACGACGGCGGGGGTGGTTGATTCCCTCCCCGTCCCTGTCCTAATTGGACGAGACTGCCCAGCCTTTTACCCACTCTGGAGAGAGTCTCAGGAGAGGATAACCCGAGTACCTCGGAAACGGAGAGGCAAGACTCATCCTGGGAAGGCTCCGGTGCAATCCTCCGAGTTACTCACTCCCGCCCGGGCTCTGATAGGGATGGCAGGTGCCCAGACCGACACAGAGACGGAGCTACAGAATCTGGACAAAGAACTGTCTGGTCTGAAGGGGACGGCTGAGAGGTATCGTTTGTTAAAGCAACAGTTAGACATGAAGACAGAAGAGTTAGATATCCTCCAGGCTAAACTCCAACAGAGCTCCTTCCATAAGCAACAGGAGGAGCTGGAGAGGCTGCGCAGGACCATCGAGGAGTGTGAGGAGACCCTGCGCAGTAGTAAGGAGGTCCAGAAGAAGGCAGAGGAGAAGTACAAGGTGTTGGAGAACAAGATGAAGAATGCGGAGGCAGAGAGAGAGAAGGAACTGAAAGCTGCTCAACAGAAGCTAAACTCTGCTAAAACCAAGGCTGATGCGTTCAGTAAGAAACTCAAGGAGAGACAACAGGAGGCTGAGTCCCTGGTCCTAGAGTTGGAGGAGTTTAAGAGAGAGCAGGCTGGCAAGCACCACGGCAATGCGGACGCCCTCTCCCGGCGTGATGCCTTCTTCGCTGCCTTTACCCCGACGAGGACGTCGGTCCCGAGGAGGGGGATGTGTGATGTCACGAGAGGCTGTGTCCTGGAGGGACGTTACATCCCCCTGAGATGGCTGCAAACCCAGACAGCTATGGCTCCATCTGCTGGTATGGTCGGGAACTCCAACCCTCTATGGCCAATCTTCCCACGCAGCTGAAACCAATCAGGAGCTGATGAGCTGGAGGTTTGTTGAAGGGAAGAGACACGGTCTCCAAGCTGGGCTCTCTGGAGGACAAGAGTGCTGCACGTCCACTTCCATGAGGAATATAAGGATTTGGAGATACTTACCTTTGGGAAATACTCACCTTTGGATATATGCACCTGTGGAAATACGTGTGGGACATTTGGAAGGACGTTTTGCTGGGTTGGCCACTAGCTGCAACGTGGAATACAGTAAGACTGGGGAAAAGTTATTTGAGCGAGGGAGAGTTATGATTTTGGATGTGGAAGAGACATCCCTGAACTGTTAACCCTTAAGAGCCACCAGAGAACAGAATTGTGTTATACTTTCGTTAGTTTCCCAAGACCTTTAATAAAATCCTTGTTTTGGTTGAACCTGGTCTCCTTGCACTACTTGAGCAATCCCGCTGAAAGCTGTGTAGCCTCTCGTGACATCACACTTCTCTGTCAACACCAGTACATAATACCTTCTCTGTCAACACCAGTACACAATACCTTCTCTGTCAACACCAGTACACAAGACCTCTCTGTCAACACCAGTACACAATACCTTCTCTGTCAACACCAGTACACAAGACCTTCTATGTCAACACCAGTACACAATACTTTCTATGTCAACACCAGTTCGCAATACTTTCTATGTCAACACCAGTTCGCAAAACTATCTCTGTCAACACCAGTACACAATACCTTCTATGTCAACACCAGTACACAATGCCTTCTCTGTCAACACCAGTACACAATACCTTCTCTGTCAACACCAGTACACAATGCTTTCTCTGTCAACACCAGTACACAATACCTTTTCTGTCAACACCAGTACACAATACCTTTCCTGTCAACACCAGTACACAATACCTTCTATGTCAACACCAGTACACAATACCTTCTCTGTCAACACCAGTACACAATACCTTCTCTGTCAACACCAGTACACAGACATTCTCTGTCAACACCAGTACACAATACGTTCTCTGTCAACACCAGTACACAATACTTTCTCTGTCAACACCAGTACACAATACCTCTCTGTCAACACCAGTACACAATACCTTCTCTGTCAACACCAGTACACCAGACCTTCTCTGTCAACACCAGTACACAATACTTTCTATGTCAACACCAGTTCGCAATACTTTCTATGTCAACACCAGTTCGGAAAACTATCTCTGTCAACACCAGTACACAATACCTTCTATGTCAACACCAGTACACAATACCTTCTCTGTCAACACCAGTACACAATGCTTTCTCTGTCAACACCAGTACACAATACCTTTTCTGTCAACACCAGTACACAATACCTTTCCTGTCAACACCAGTACACAATACCTTCTATGTCAACACCAGTACACAATACCTTCTCTGTCAACACCAGTACACAATACCTTCTCTGTCAACACCAGTACACAATACCTTCTCTGTCAACACCAGTACACAATACTTTCTCTGTCAACACCAGTACACAATACCTTCTCTGTCAACACCAGTACACAATACCTTTCCTGTCAACACCAGTACACAATACCTTCTATGTCAACACCAGTACACAATACCTTCTCTGTCAACACCAGTACACAATACCTTCTCTGTCAACACCAGTACACAATACCTTCTCTGTCAACACCAGTACACAATACTTTCTCTGTCAACACCAGTACACAATACTTTCTCTGTCAACACCAGTACACAATACCTTCTCTGTCAACACCAGTACACAAGACCTTCTCTGTCAACACCAGTACACAATACTTTCTCTGTCAACACCAGTACACAATACCTTCTCTGTCAACACCAGTACACAATACCTTCTCTCTCAACACCAGTACACAATACCTTCTCTGTCAACATCAGTACACAGAAATTCCCTGTTAACACCAGTACACAATACCCCTTCTGTCAACACCAGTACACAAGACCCTTCCTTCCTCTAGATGGTCTCAGTGGCCATGCCAAATTGATAACTGATAACTGATAATTGATAACTGATAACTGTATTGTTCTTTTTGAGTCAAACAGAATGCATATTAGTATGCTGACATTTTACTGTGTGTATGTGTGTATGTGCGTGCGTGCATGTGTGTGTGTGTGAGTGTGTGTGTGTGCGTGTGTGTGTATGCGTGTGTGTGTGTGTGTGTTTGTGTGTGAGAGAGAGTACTTGTATATGTGTGTTTTGTGTGTGTATACTGGCATGTGGGCCTCTACACGGGAGATGACCCAGGCCGGTTCAACTTGCCTCATTAACGAACACTTCTTTAGACCTCAGTGTTGTCCTGGGCAAGGCAACAGAGATGTTATTTTATCCTAATAATTGTGTGCGTGCGCGCGCATGTGTGGTGATGATGCCATATCAATGGTAAACTACTGTCCCACTGACCCTCTGTAACCCTGCTGGTAGGCTGATAAACGATGGGTTGCAGGAAGGCTATGTAGATAGCTTTGATATCAGAAGAGTTCACAAGTTCTCTGAGTGGATTAACAGCATTGTGATAACAGTGTGTGTGTGTGTGTGTGGGGGGGGTGCGTTTGTGTGTGTGTTAGCGCTTGTGTCATCCCAAACTCTCTCTCTGTCCCAACAGATCACCATCAAGGTCCACATATCTGTATTATGTGTCTGGTAACTGAGAGTTTGTGGTCTGTCAGTCTGTAGTTACTCACCCCCGCCGAGGTGAGTGATTGGCTGATTAGATTGGACACAGACATCAGCGGTTTTACCGTGGCAACCACCATCAATCACTCAGAGGAGACGCTCTCCAAACTAAGGTAAATAAACCCAGAGGCAGCGCCCACACCTGTAATGGGTCAGTACGCTCAGTAGTAGGGGGCTAACCCGACTCCACCGACCCCCTCCCTGGGTTTCACACCCCGGTCTGGCCTGGCCTGGCTGCCTGTCCCCCCTCCCTCGTCTTGATAAGGGGTGAGCCGACACCTCTAGTTGTTTGGGCTCCCGCTGTGAAGTGCTGTTGCCACTTTTCCCATCGTCAAGCCCTTTAATCTTACTCCCCTGGAAGCGTTGTGGAGGAGAGAAGCCATGCATGATACAGATACATCATCAGTGGTAATCTGGAAGACCATGGAAGGATAGAGCCAACGGCAGAATTAAACGTTTTGAAACCAAAGCATGACTTGATTTTCACACATTTGTAAATGTCCTGACAACCTTGCTCCGCTTCCACACACGTTTGCACAAACACCCCCCCCCCACACACACACACACACACACACACACACACACACACACACACACACACACACACACACACACACACACGCACATGCACACGCACACACACACACACACACACACACACACACACACACACACACACACACACCACACACACAAACACACAAAGGCTGAAACGCAAACAGTACATGTCGCTTATTTGCTCTGCCGCTTGTTTGCTGATTCTGGTCTCTCCCCCTGGGCGGCCGTGTGCTCAAGTTCCTCCTCAGCCCCCGAATCAGCTCATCCTACGGTCCAGCACAGCGGACAGACCAGCAAGGGAAGATGGGGGCCAAAACAAAGAGCCTGGAGAAGTGTTTTCTCTGCAAACCTCAGCTCTCTGAGACACTGGAGATCAGGTTTTCACTCAGAGCTGCATCACAATGTCTTCTCTGCTTCCACCCCCCCTCCTGTTATTCATCCTTCCCTGCTTTTTTTTTGCACATTTATTACAAATAAAAAACTGAAATAATACATTTACATAAGTATTCAGTCCCTTTACTCAGTATTTTGTTGAATCACATTTGGAAGCGATTACAGCCTTGAGTCTTCTTGGGTATGACGCTACAAGCTTGGCACACCTGTATTTGGGGAGTTTCTCCCATTCTTATCTGCAGACCCTCTCAAACTCTATTAGGTTGGATGGGGAGCATCGCTGCACAGCTATTTTCAGGTCTCTCCAGAGATGTTCAATCGGGTTCAAGGTGGGCTCTGGCTGGGCCACTCAAGGACATTTAGAGACTTGTCCCGTAGCCACTCCTGCGTTGTCTTGGCTGTGTGCTTAGGGTCGTTGTCCTGTTGGAAGGTAAACCTTCGCCCCAGTATGAGCGCTCCGGAGCAGGTTTTCATCAAGGGTCTCTCTGTACATTGCTCCGTTCATCTTTCCCTCGATCCCGACTAGTCTCCCAGTCCCTGCCGTTGTAAAACATCCCCACAGCATGATGCTGCCACCACCATGCTTCGCCGTAGGGATGGTGCCAGGTTTCCTCCAGACGTGACGCTTGGCAAACCTCAGCTCTCTGAGATACTGGAGATCAGGTTTTCACTCAGAGCTGCATCACAATGACTTCCCTGCTTCCATCCTTTCCTGCATCCCCCCCTCCCGAGAGCAAACACAGACCAGTGGCTTGAAGGAACTCTGCGACCTGAGAGGGGTCCGAGGGGGTGGGTTCAGTAACACGCAGGCAAGCATCCTCAGAATCCACGCACCCCTGCCAAAGTTAACAGATAGCAGGGATTCAGTATCAAAGTTGATCATATTTGGCTCCACAAACACAATAGTCCATTGGAAAAATAGGAGCCCAAGGAGTTCCCCCCACTGATTATTTAAATAGAAAACGTTTAATTATGAACATTGGGGAAATCAAACTGTGGTGTCCTGGGTACTTTGCACCAGCTTCCCTACCAGGAGTGAAAGCATAGCTTGGGATTTTGACTAACCCCGACTTCTATTCTGCTTCCCTGTAGTCATCCTCCTATGGTGTTTACTGTTGCAGTCCTCCCCTTCCTCTGAAGTTCATTCTGACTCCTGGTTAGTGAAGCAACAGAAAACTGGGCTGAACAGCTATATATTTCCTTAAGAAGAAAGAAATGAACAAAGAGAGAATTGAAGGAAGAAAGAAAGAAAGAAATAAAGAAAGATGCCTTCACCTAGTCAAGTATAGCGTTGAATAGTCATTTAAAATGATTTAGGGTCATTCAGTAAAGGTAGACTCTTAACTTAGGCTACAAGGAATTACTTGTACTTTCAGGTAAATTACGCTAGTGAATGTATATTTTAAGTCAGGATTTTTCTATTAAGATGCCATGTACTGTAGGACACATGATATTGCTTACTCAGCACCTTACCTCTGCACAGTGCATGGCTCACAGTCATAGACTTGGCGGAGAAAGTTGGGCGCTGTGGTCTCATAATCTAGTTGCCACTGGTGGCTGTCTTTCAATTTCAGATCTTTGCGGTTTAAAATAGGCTCAACTCCACGCTGGGTTATTTTTCCATCATTATGTATTTCATATTGTTTATGCCCTTAACACTAAACTGAGAGGTTCAAGGGCCTGTTTCTGACTGGATTCCAGCCCACTCAGGTTTTTAATTCATTTTCTACAGGCCGTATTAAAACAACTAGGCACTATTCATCATTACTATTGAATCATTACTATTAAAAAATACAAGAGTTTGTGTATCGTTAGAGATCATTTTAATTAAGAGTGACAGGGCATTGGTTGCAAAGGAATACTTTGTTCATGTTTTGAAACCCCTACATTTTCCACCAAAACACCATCCAGAAGAAACCTTGTTTACCATTAATAAGCTTAATGATTATAATAGAAAATCTATCTGGGAGTTCTATTACCTCTTGGTTGATTGAAGTACAAAATGCACAGAGACCATCATTTACCTTAACATAGGGAACACAGTTAGTTGTCTGATTCAGCGGCCTCATGGGATATTTGTATGCATTTGTATGTAATTTATACATCTTTATACATGACATCTTAAAATGTATTACTAATAAACCATAAAACGAATTTGTCAATCATTACTGACAAATGCACTACTACATTTTGTATATTTAAAGAAACACAGTAACAATATAAATGGAGAAAATAATATAGAGTGAATATAAATTACTTTTAAGATGACATTCTTGACCCATGAAGTCATTGTCACTCAAATGGTTTGGCAGATTCCACTCGTTCGTGAATGGGAAACATATGCTTGTGAACGTCAGAAACCGATCACATAGTTCAGTGATGATCATCTACAGATAGGGCTAGGTAAGAAACAGCATCGTGTTTGAATTAACCCTCAACTTTATTTTCACAATAAGTCACTTACGTTTACATCTACAGTGTGTATAAAACTACTGCTATTGGGACAACTATTGCTTTGGGGCAACTGTGATGGCATTCAGGGTAGGTTTCAGGCATAAGCGACATGAACGGTCGCTTAGGAGCCCTGCCTGCTAGGGGGCCGCCGACCCCAAATTTGTTTTTTTATTGTTTTTTTTTAAGGAACCCAGTCGGGGTCTCAACTTACTATTGAGAGTAAGAATAGTAGAATACACCAGGTGCAATTTCTAAATTTGGTTGTGCATCAACAGTTTTTCTCTTGTTATGTCAGTCACTGACAGTCACTCAATTAACTAACAGGGCCCATGCCCTATCAGGGGCCCCCATTGATTGTGTTAGTCATTCTCACTCAGATATCATATCAACATGGCATAAGTCATTACAAAATGTGTAGAAATCGCAGAAAATTAGTATTAAAACTGCAAAAAATGTATCTCCACCCCCTATGGCAAAATGAATAGAATTGCATATAAAATTGCAACGTTTTCTTTCTGCCTCATGGCAAAATGTGTAGAAATGCAGAAAACTGTGTCAGTATATACAGCATTAACTAGATAAGTGGTGTGTAACTGACTGTAACAACACAGTAACAATTGCTCTGTAATGACTCAGTGGTTATCAAAGTAGTTATGGAGTAAGTAGCTAGATTGTAAGGAAAACATAACAACAAAAAGCCACAGACGTTGTATATTAAACAATAAGATTGGGGAATAAAAGTTGTGTCCAGAATGCAGATTTGAACTGGTGTCCATTCAAAATACAGCTGTGTCTGCGCTCTCTCTCTCTCTCTCTCTCTCTCTCTCTCTCTCTCTCTCTCTCTCTCTCTCTCTCTCTCTCTCTCTCTCTCTCTCTCTCTCTCTCTCTCTCTCTCTCTCTCTCCCCCCACCACACACACACACTCAGTGACACACACACACACACACAGACACACACACACACACACACACACAGAGAGAGAGAGAGAGAGAGCCCCAGAGTTGATCTGAGCTGCAGATGGCTTCTGGTGAGTTCAGGGCCATGACTTCCTGAACACACAGCTTACTATCAGAGCTGCAGCTCAGCCTCAGCCAAGCACAACAGACCATACCTATGAGACCCACCCCAAATATTAGTCCGATCATGTTCCTCTTTTTTTTTTTTTTTGAAAGGATGAGGCTCAGAGAGTTTGACTTTGTGTTTCACGTCCGTTTTATCTTTGTCATGTTCATCGTCACATGGACGTGGGAGGGATTTCGCTTTGAGCATCAATGACTACTCTACTGTGATGTTAATAATATAACAATAACCATTTAATATAATACTAATACTAAAAATATATAAATAATCATAATATATTAATAATCATAATCATAATAATAATGTTATACTATTTTTTTTCTGTATTCGTTTTGTAACAAAAACAGGCTGAAGTCAAGTTAATTTCCTCATCAGAGGAAGTTACTGTTGTAGAATAAACATTTGTAGCAAAAGGATTCCTCTTCAATGAAAGAGGCCTCAGTCCACCAGAAACATCTTCCTTAGGGAGAAAACATTTAGAAACTGGGGTAAAACTAGTCCAATAAGAATTATTAATTCTCGTCAACGTTTCAAACTCTGTGTCCTACTAAACAGGAACCATACTGGTGGCTGGTGAGAAGGGGGGGAACACAGTGAGGTAACACATCTCACAGCTGAGGAAGGTCATTTTCTCCACCAAGCATCATCACATGAATCATAGTGGAAATCATCAGTAATAGCGCGGTTCAGTACATCAGGTCAAGTCCACCGACCAAGTCACAAGGGTGTGTCCAGAAAAATCATACATGTAAATTTGATGGCGCCAAAAGATCTTTGAAGTCAAATGTCATTTTATGACAGGCCCCCTTCCTAATTATAGAAATATTTCAAATGAATGTGAACCACCCCATAACATAATATTGTGACACATGCCCAGCCGGCTTAGAATGAGAAATAGGCTAAATTTGTTATTTTCTGTTATTGAAAATCAATTTTATAATTGCAGGGTGTGACTGACTTCAGAACCGAACTGTCATTAACATGTCACCCCTGCATGGCTAAGTGCTATTTCTGTCTGTGTTTCACAAGGGCTGCCATACTTTTGGCAAGGCTCTATATGCTTGAGCTAGGGTACATCACAAATGTCAAAATGTAAACATTAGAGGCACCACCTTATCAGTTTTGGATAGAGCGTTACGTTTGCTAGCAAAAAAGCAGTGTGGTAGCTAACTAACTGATAATAATTTTACTGCAGTGGGGTACATCAGGGTGTTTCTTTGTAGTCTTCAACAAATCTACTTTGAAACAAAAGTACACATCTCACACACATGGTTATGGGCTTTAAAAAAAAGAAGACCCCTGTACTATGTCAGATATGAGGTTGAAATGTATTATAGTTTGAGTTTGCATCCCAATATTACACTTTATCACAGAAGACTTAAATATAGCAAACCCGTTTGACATAGAAACACCGGATTTTCAGCAGGTTTTTTGAAGTAATGTTTATTAAATATGAAATAATGTGGTCCTCTGTAGCTCAATTGGTAGAGCATGTCGCTTGTAACGCCAGGGTCGTGGGTTCGATCCCCGGGACCACCCATACGTAAAAATGTATGCACACGACTGTAAGTCGCTTTGGATAAAAGCGTCTGCTAAATGGCATATTATTATTATTATTATTATAAATTAATCAACTAAAACATTCCACCCATGAGGCCACTAGAGGGCGATTTGGTCATTTGACTGCAGGAACCCAGAACTAAAATCTTCTGGATTAGGTTCTGGGGGGGAGATGAACGAGAAAAGATGTGGTAGTTCGCCCCCTCTCTCTCTGTAAATTTCGGTCAAGTCCCTAGTAAAAAAAAATCCTATAGGATTCCAATAATAAAACCCTATTAGAATCCAAAATAATATCCTATCAGATTTGGACATAATCCTATAGGATTCCAATAGGATATTCATTATCTTTAGCTATTTATTTTCCTCTCCCTATTCCAAAGAGGGTAAAGGGAACATGCACTTTTTGTATGCATAGCTGACTGTTATACACTACATGACCAAACGTATGTGGACACCTGCTCGTCAAACATCTCATTCCAAAATCATGGGCATTAATATGGAGTTGGTCCCCCCCCCTTTGCCGCTATAACAGCCTCCAATCTTCTGGGAAGGCTTTCCACTAGATGTTGGAACATTGCTGCGGGGACTTGCTTGCCATTCAGCCACAAGGGCATTAGTGAGGTTGGGCACTGATGTTGGGCGATCAGGCTTGGCTCGCAGTCAAGTTTTTCCACACTGATCTCGACCAACCATTTCTGTATGGACCTCACTTTGTGCACGGGGGCATTATCATGCTGAAACAGGAAAGGGCCTTCCTCAAACTGTTGCCACAAAGTTGGAAGCATATAATCGTCTTGAATGTCATTGTATACTGTAGCGTTAAGATTTCCCTTCACTGGAACTAAGGGGCCTAGCCCAAACCATGAAAAACAGCCCAGACCATTATTTCTCCTCCACCAAACTTTACAGTTGGCACTATGCATTCGGGCAGGTAGCGTTCTCCTGGCATCCGTCAAACCCTGATTCGTCCCTTGGACTGCCAGATGGTGAAGCGGGATTCATCACTCCAGAGAACGCATTTCCACTGCTCCAGAGTCCAATGGCCGACGCTTGGCATTGCACATGGTGATCTTAGGCTTGTGAGCGACTGCTCGGCCATGGACGAACAGTTCTTGTGCTGACGTTGCTTCAGTAATTGGCGGTTCTGTGAGCTTATGTGGCCTAACACTTTGCGGCTGAGCCGTTGTTGCTCCTAGACGTTTCCACTTCATAATAACAGCACTTATAGTTGACCGGGGCAGCTCTAGCAGGGCAGAAATTTGACCAACTGACTTGTTGGAAAGGTGGCATCCTATGACGGTGCCACGTTAAAAGTCACTGAATTCTTCAGTAAGGCCATTCTACTGCCAATGTTTGTCTATGGAGATTGCATGGCCATGTGCTCGATTTTATACACCTGTCAGCAATAGGTGTGGCTGAAATAGCTGAATCCACTAATTTGAAGGAGTGTCTACATCATTTGTATATACAGTGCATTCGGAAAGTATTCAGACCCCTTGACTTTTTCCATATTTTGTTACGTTACAACCTTATTCTAAAATTGATTAAATTGTATTTTTTCCTCATCAATCTACACACAATACCCCATAATGAAAAAGCAAAAAAAGTTTTTTATGAATTCTTGCACATTTATTAAAAATAAAAAACAGAAATATCACATTTACGTAAGTATTCAGACCCTTTACTCAGTATTTTGTTGAAGCACATTTGGCAGCGATTACAGCCTCAAGTCTTCTTGGGTATGACGCTACAAGCTTGGCACACCTGTATTTGGAAGCCACTCCTAAGTTGTCTTGGCTGTGTGCTTAGGGTCATTGTCCTGTTGGAAGGTGAACCTTCGCCCCAGTCTGAGGTCCTGAGCACTCTGGAGCAGGTTTTCATCAAGGATCTCTCTGTACTTTGCTCCGTTCATCTTTCCCTCGATCCCGACTAGTCTCCCAGTCCCTGCCGCTGTAAAACATCCCACAGCATGATGCTGCCACCACCATGCTTCACCGTAGGGATGGTGCCAGGTTTCCTCCAGACGTGACGCTTGGCATTCAGACCAAAGAGTTCAATCTTGGTTTCATCAGTTTCTCATGGTCTGAGAGTCCTTTAGGTGCCTTTTGGCAAATTCCAAGCGGGCTGTCATGTGCCTTTTACCGAGGAGTGGCTTCCGTCTGGTCACTCTACCATAAAGGCCTGTTTGGTGGAGTGCTACAGAGATGGTTGTCGTTCTGGAAGGTTCTCCCATCTCCACAGAGGAACTCTGGAGCTCTGTCAGAGTGACCATCGGGTTCTTGGTCACCTCCCTGACCAAGGCCCTTCTCCCCCGATTGCTCAGTTTGGCCGGGCGACCAGCTCTAGGAAGAGTATCGGTGGTTCCAAACTTTGTCCATTTAAGAGTGATGGAGGACACTGTGTTCTTGTGGACCTTCAATGCTGCAGATATTTTTTGGTACCCTTTGCTCTGATATGCACTGTCAACTCGGGGACCTTATATAGACAGGTGTGTGCCGTTCCAAATCATGTCCAATCAATTGAATTTACCACAGGTGGACTCCAATCAAGTTGTAGAATCATCTCAATGATGATGAACAGAAACAGGATGCACCTGAGCTCAATTTCGAGTCTCATAGCGAAGGGTCTGAATACTTATGGAAATAAGGTATTTCAGTATTTTATTTTTTTATTTGCAAAAATGTCTAAAAACCTGTTTTCGCTTTGTCCTTGTGGGGTTAAATTTATGTAATCAATTTTAGAATAAGGCTGTAATGTATCAAAATGTGGAAAAATTAAAGGGGTCTGAATACTTTCCCAATGCACATAAAATGAAAGAAATGCTCATATCTTTGTGTTACTGTACCTAAAAAGGTATTTTCTTCTACTTTTTCTTCGCAAATAAGCAATACTGTGCTGGTGTTCATACTGTACTAGTGGTCAAACTGCTAATGAACATGGTCCCGTGTAGCTCAGTTGGTTTAGCATGGATCTTGCATCGCTGGGGTCGTGGGTTCCATTCACACATTATGGAGAAAAAAAAGTATGAAAATGTAGCATCTGCTAAAACGAAGATAGAACTGTTGTTTCCGATCAATGAAAGTTAATGTTGTACTGGAACAAATGACAACAAATTATTATTTAATGGGTTCAATGTAGAAAACAAGTTCTAATAGGATTCTGATTGAGGTGACGAAATCCTACAATCCAATAGGATTCTTTTAGATTTCCAATAGGAAAAAAGTAGTCCAATAGGATTCCGATAGCATTCTGACAGAGGGGACAAAAATATATGGTTGTGAGAATCCTATAGGATTCTATTGGAAAAAACACAAATCCTATAGGATTCTGTTGGAAAAAACACAAATCCTATAGGATTCTATTGGAAAAATCACAAATCCTACAGGATTTTTTGACTAGGGAAGTTAGCTAGCTAAGGTTACTTAGTAACCACTCCTGTACTCTTGCTAGCTACCATAGCTGATGTACCTGTGTGCAACTTATCGTTGATCTATGAAAATCAGTATCTTAATTCTCTCCTTTTGGATTTCCAAAACGGGTTTGGACAAAGTTCCCCTGCTCACCGATGACTGATGTCTATGTTGAATGGAATCCAGATTGCTTGCTTCCTACTGGTCCTTGTACTTTCCATTCCCCTGCCTGAAAATGGAACTTCTGTTTTGAATGATCACCCCATTTTCTGAGACACATTTCAGCAACGGCTATATATATCTAAATGGAAGACCTTTATCTGTTCATGAATTTCAAATGTCACTGCGCTTTCTCTTTCTTTCACTTTTCAAACGCTGATCCAAGACAATTCATCATGCCAATGACTGACTTCTTTCATCTTCTACTGTAAACACAAGACAGCCGAGTCTCTTCCACTCAAAGCGTATGGGAAAAAACTGGGAAAGGGAAACATATAGTTCAACGCGTCGACTGAGCACCCGGATTTTAGCAGGATGGCAGGATTTGTACCTTAAATTCACTCTAAGCCATTCTCAAATACCTCAAAACAGTTGGATGTTATTTTTTCAGCTTAAGACTTGGCAGGTGTGTAACATGACTCTCGATAGCAGCATGGAAGATGATTATATTCTTCCAACACGAAACCATTTTTTAAAGCAGGGGTGGGTGGGTGGGTGGACGTCTTGGCACAGAAACTGTTATTGCATTTCTGCATGTGTTTTGTAATTGGATTAATGCAAAAGGGGGCAAAGAGGAATTCCTGTCGTCCGTGAATTGAGAAGCACTGAGGAAATACACATTTTGGTCTCATACAGCCAGGCCATGGAATGTGTGAAGACAAGTCTTTCACTACCCCCGAACTCCCCCACCCACACCCACACCCACCCACCATCTTCCCAAACCCAAACCCAACGCCCCCACCCACACCCACCCACCATCTTCCCAAACCCAACAACCTCACCCACACCCACCCACCATCTTCCCAAACCCAAACCCAACGCCCCCACCCACACCCACCCACCATCTTCCCAAACCAAACGCCCCCACCCACACCCACCCACCATCTTCCCAAACCCAACGCCCCCACCCACACCCACCCACCATCTTCCCAAACCAAACGCCCCCCACCCACACCCACCCACCATCTTCCCAAACCCAACGCCCCCACCCACCCACTATCTTCCCAAACCCAACTCCCCCAACCACCCACTATCTTCCCAAACCCAACTCCCCCAACCACACCCACCCACCATCTTCACAAACCCAACAACCTCACCCACACCCACCCACCCACCCACCATCTTCCCAAACCCAAATGTAACCCAAACCCCCCCAAAACTTTCCCTTTTCAAAATGTAAAAGGAAAAGAAAGAGAAACTGTTGCGAGCGATCACCTTCCAGTGAGGGGTTTATGTAAAAGGCTAAACAAAATAACAGCAGTGTGATGAGGGATGTCGATGAAGGGTGCTCGGGCCTCGCTGAGGTTTGATCTCTCTCCAAGAGCAACTTGGGTAACCTTAGCCAAACGACCCCTGTGCGTTTCTTACTCCTTTCACCCAAGGTGTCTAGATGAAACAACTACTTTGTGAGGCTCTAGACAAAACAATTGTCACATTGATGTTGTGAAAGGTACTGTGGCAAATGGTCCTGTGAAAATGTTCCTGTATTGTTGTGGTGAAGTTCGGCACTGAATGTTGTTTCAATGTTTGGTTCACTGAGAGACAACACCTTGTGCAGTGTGGGTCTCTCGGTTCAACTCGACAAATACACTTTTTTTTATTCAACGTTAGACATTTTAGTAATGGCAGCCTATGGAAAGGCTTGCAACATGGGAGATTCAAAAATGATGTCCTATAAACCTCAAAGCGTCCCTGTAGAAAGGTTTCTTCAAATGTACTGAATTAAACCAAATACACTAAAACAGTCTAAAACTGATTTTGAGACATGGTGACTGTCCATCATTTATTTTTCTCAATATATGTAAGTGTGCAGATATCTTTTTGTAATGTAGTTATAAAACTGAACAGTAAAATGACTATTCAACATACTGTCAAGTCCACCAGTAAATCAGGCCGTTTCATAAAGCCAAACAGTTGCTTTCCTCTTTCATAACATACATTTTTTTCAGACATTGCACAAGTTATACTCAGAGCATGACTTGATCTTCTCAGACCGCAACCTGTAACTGTGCTGTCTGTTTTTACGACCAACAGTATCTTCTCAGAGCTCAACCTGTAACTGTGCTGTCCGGTTTACGACCAACAGTATCTTCTCAAGACACCTCTGACCACAGCTTTGACCTCTGACCTGCTCAGTGCTGGTCAATGTGGTGAAGGCAATTCTTAGGTAAGCCTACCCTCACATGGTAACCTCACCTTTGCTAACACTCGAGGACGGCTATCATTTCAGTGAAGCGGTACAGTTGACTTCAGGGACAGACTAGGACCAGAAATTAGGCCAGGCATTTCTAACACGCTGGCCCATTTCCTTCCTCAAGGCCCCCATTATTAGCCAAATAACACAATTCAGACCGGCCCACTGGGCAGAAGATGGACAAGCCCATATGCCCTATGGCCAGTCAGTCTCTAGTTGACTTCAGAGTGTGCTGGTGGGTGGTGAACGCAGCCCCCTCCTGTACTCCCGGTTCACCCATGACTGCATGGCCACTCACGTCTCCAACTCAATCATCCAGTTTGCAGACGACACAACAGTGGTAGGCCTGATTACCAACAACAATGAGACAGCCTACAGGGAGGAGGTGAGGGCCCTGGTGGAGTTGTGCCATGAAAATAACCTCTCCCTCAAAGTCAACAAAACGAAGGAGCTGATTGTGGACTACAGGAGACAGCAGAGAGAGCACGCCCCCATCCACATTGACGGGGCCGCTGTGGAGAGGGTGAAAAACTTCAATTTCCTCGGTGTGCACGTCACTGACAGCCTGAAATGGTCCATCCACACAGACAGCGTGGTGAAGAAAGCTGAAGAAATTCAGCTTGGCCCCTAAGACCCTCACAAACTTATACAGATGCACCATTGAGAGCATCCTGTCAGGCTGTATCACCGCCTGGTACGGCAACCGCACCGTCTGCAACTGCAGGGCTCTCCAGAGGGTGGTGCGGTCAGCCGAACGCATCACCGGGGGCACACTGCCTGCCCTCCAGGACATCTACAGAACCCGGTGTCACAGGAAGGTCAAGAAGATCATCAAGGACCTCAGCCACCCGAGCCACGGCCTGTTCACCCGCTACCATCTAGAAGGCAGAGACAGTACAGGTGCATCAAAGCTGGGACCGAGAGACTGAAAAACAGCTTATATCTCCAGGCCATCAGACTGTTAAATAGTCACCACTAGCCGGCCTCTGCCCAGTACCCTGCCCTGAACTTAGTCACTGTTACTAGCCGGTTAATTCCTGCTACTCTACCCTGCACCTTAGAGACTGCTGCCCTATGTACATAGTCATTGAACACTGATCACTTGTTTACATACTGTTTTACCCACTTAATTTGTATATACTATATTCTAGTCAAGGCTAATCCTATATAACTACTGCTGTACACACCTTTTCTATTCATATATTGTCCATACTGTCTATACACACCATTATATATTTTCGTTTTGGGGATTTGTGTGTATGGTTTTGTATTGTTAGGTATACTGCGCTGTTGGAGCTAGAAACATAATACTTTTTACTGCATCTGCAAAATATGTGTACGCGATTTGATTTTGATGGTTGGGATCTTGATGGTGATCTTCTCCCCCAAAGCTCTCCTCACCTCCTTCTGATGTGTTGAGGAGGCCAGGAGAGAGGACGCAAGGAATCTGGAGAAAGATTTTTGAGATTCACCCCTAGGTCTTTTCTCCTAAGATTCAAAAATTCTCACCTTTGGATAAAGTGATTTCCTTGATTAGGGTTCCACTTGACTTACCGAATAAAATCAACAATATTTTAGTGATCTAGCCTTTGGTGGATCTCTTGACATTTGGAATCAGTTTCTAGTCCATGTTAATTCAAGATTGGTGCACAGCGAGGCAGACATTTTAAAATCTTCCTCATCTTGTTTGTATTCTAAACATCTGGAAGACATTCTTTGGAGGGCTGTCTCATCTGGAGTAATACATTATGTAGACCTACTTTAGTTTACTGTACTTCACTTTAGTTTAATTGAAGTTGTACAGAGCCCTCATACCCCGCTGTCAAATCATGTGTTGGATAATTATACAGCCTAAGCCTCCAGTATCTAGTGTATATCTACTGTTGGAATGGCTCTGGTCTTGCAGGCCATCTCTGCAGAAATGTCAGCTTATTTTTCAGCCACTTGTTTTGATTAATCAAGTTTTCATTCCTCGACAGAAGCACTTTGGTCATACGAGACAAGGCAAATATACTCTGCTTTGATTGTATTGTAAGAGTATCATGAGAATAACTCAAACTGCTTGTCGATATTTTTACAGTGATAACTTTGAAACGGGATATGATTCAATGAACGCCACAAACACAGCCACACACAGCCCTGGCCCATTTTGCAGGACATATAATTATTTAACCCTTCACTTCAGCTTGGCTTGCTAACTCCTCATCTCTCCACTGATGTTGAGAGTGGCAGTTGGCAACAGTGCTAAGAGTTACAGTCCATTCGTTAGGAAAGTGGTTCCTCAATTATCTGTGTGAAGAGAAACATTGAAGTGTCAAACACCCTCACTCAGTCACTTAAACAATGTTTATGAACTGTCAACAAGTGGTCAAGCTAAGGGATTGCTGCTTCATTTTCTCTGGATTCTGACAGACATGGCAAGCTAATACCATTCTTACATCTACATTAGAGTGTGCTTGTGTGTGTGCCAAACTAAAGAAAAAAACGATTTCAAAATGTGTGGATAATGTCTTTATTGAATCGGTTGTTAGTCTAGCGATTTGGCTTTTTCATTTAAGTAGACATGTTGGAATTGATCACATTCTATACGTCCACGTACATAAGCAGTGTTAGCCTCTGGGATGATGCTTCTGTGAACATTCTGAATTCAAGCGAGTCATCCAAATCTGGCAGTACCATCTGTGTTACAAGTTTGTAAGGTATTTCCAGTTGATAGGCAAAATACAGTGGCTTTCGAAAGTATTCACCCCCCTTGGCATTTTTCCTATTTTGTTGCCTTACAACCTGGAATTTAAAATTATTTTTTTGAGAGTTTGTATCATTTGATTTACCCCCCCAAAGTCAATACTCTGTAGAGCCACCTTTTGCAGCAATTACAGCTACAAGTCTCTTGGGGTATGTCTCTATAAGCTTGGCACATCTAGCCACTGGGATTTTTGCCCATTCTTCAAGGCAAAACTGTTCCAGCTCCTTCGAGTTGGATGGGTGCCGCTGGTGTACAGCAATCTTTAAGTCATACCACAGATTCTCAATTGGATTGAGGTCTGGGGTTTGACTAGGCCATTCCAATACATTTAAATGTTTCCCCTTAAACCACTCAAGTGTTGCTTTAGCAGTATGCTTAGGGTCATTGTCCTGCTGGAAGGTGAACCTCCGTCCCAGTCTCAAATCTCTGGAAGACTGAAACAGGTTTCCCTCAATAATTTCCCTGAATTTAGCGCCTTCCATCATTCCTTCAATTCTGACCAGTTTCCCAGTCCCTGCCGATGAAAAACATCCCCACAGAATGATGCTGCCACCACCATGCATCACTGTGTTGATGGTGTCCTCGGGGTAATGAGAGGTGTTGGGTTTGCGCCAGACATAGCGTTTTCCTTGATGGCCAAAAACCTCAATTTTAGTCTCATCTGACCAGAGTACCTTCTTCCATATGTTTGAGTCTCCAACATGCCTTTTGGCAAACACCAAATTTGTTTGCTTATTTTTTTCTGTAAGCAATGGCTTTTTTTCTGGCCACTCTTCCGTAAAGCCCAGCTCTGTGGAGTGTACCGTTTAAAGTGGTCCTATGGACAGATACACCAATCTCTGCTGTGGAGCTTTGCAGCTCCTTCAGGGTTATCTTTGGTCTCTTTGTTGCCTCTGATTAATGCCCTCCTTGCCTGGTCAGTGAGTTTTGGTGGGCGGCCCTCTCTTGGCAGGTTTGTTGTGGTGCCATATTCTTAAAATTTTTTAATAATGGATTTAATGGTGCTCCGTGGGATGTTCAAAGTTTCTGATATTTTTTTAGATGATCTGTACATCTCCACAACTTTGTCCCTGACCTGTTTGGAGAGCTCCTTGGTCTTCATGGTGCCGCTTGCTTGGTGGTGCCCCTTGCTTGGTGGTGTTGCAGACTCAGGGGCCTTTCAGAACAGGTGTATATATACTGAAATCATGTGACAGATCATGTGATACTTAGATTGCACACAGGTGGACTTTATTTAACTAATTATGTGACTTCTGAAGGTAATTGGTTGCACCAGATCTTATTTAGGGGTTTCATAGGAAAGGGGGTGAATACACGCACCACTTTTCCGTTATTAATTTTTTTGAATTTCTTGAAACAAGTAATTTTTTTCATTTCACTTCACCAATTTGGACTATTTTGTGTATGTCCATTACATGAAATCCAAATAAAAATCCATTTAAATTACAGGTTTTAATGCAACAAAATAGGAAAAATACCAAGAGGGACGGAATACTTTTGCAAGGCACTGTATATACATTTGAAACCCAACACTGTCTCAACAACCCATTTCTGACAGGTAGAGCGATGCTACTGACGGGAGGGTGGTATGTTTTACACCTTGTTGACTAACGTCCTCACCTCCTCACTGTGAAAACCGCTATGTGAGGGTAACATTCTGGTGCCAAAATGGCCACCTGACATGCATATAGCGTAGGTATTTTAGCACAATGCCTTGAAAATAATTGGACGAATCTTCCCCAGAATCTAAACTATGTATCACCTTCTCTGTGACTGATTAATAATGACATTTATAGAGGCTCCATTGAGTCCAATCATGGAACATCTTTATCAGTCATTTTCAATTAAATTCAATAGATACTCAGACAGTATTCACACTATATCATCCACAACAAGGACACTGTTCTCTCTTTTTGAACTGTCTTCACCCGTTTACTCTTTAGTGAATGATTTATCAGTAAAGCCCCAAAAGACAACCTCTAATTGTAGTGAATGATTTATCAGTAACACCCCAAAAGACAACCTCTAATTGTCTCTTCCCCTGAAAAACAAATCCAGAAGGCATTTCTCTGTGAGAGGTTTGCGCATGAACACCAGCCAAACAACACTGTCTGCTATCCCCTTTCCAGAATACGGGCCAGATTTCACCTTAACAAATTAATAACGCTATTAACATTAATTGTGATGAATCAGCTGGATAACACACTTCTCCTCGTCGAAAAACTAATCTCTGCATAATTGAAACTGATCGCCTGTTGAAACGAATAGAAAATAAAGATGTTCAACAAGAAAAGAGAGTTGCCGACCCCAAGAATTTGCCCCTGTAGCAGCTTCGAGCCAACACTATCAATTGAGCTGTAGATTCTAAACCATTGTTATTCTTGCAGATGTTAACAATAAGGGGAGGGAAATGGGGTTGGTGAGACGAGGGAAGAACGTGATTAAACAAAAGCAGGCGATGGAAATTACACCGTGGGCCTGTAATCATGAGAGCCTGCTGCAGTTTAGTAGCTTTGGATGCCAGACCGCAGAGCACCTGACGTTCTATTGCTATATTTATACCTTTCTAAATAGGTTTTTGACCCATCAGCCAGAATCCTTCTATCATTCTTGCTGGCTCTTACGGCGGCACTAAAAATATGGGGAGAAAAGGAGGATTGGACTGTGTCCCGATGCTCTTAAATGGTTTATCTTCCTATGTGCTCTCTCACAACCATTCAGGTGAAAAGACAGGCTGGGCCTAGGTCGTACACCATGTTGCTATCTCCCAATTCCTGTCAGAACAGTGGACATGAAGGAAAGGAGGCTGTTGAAGATTTGGGATCCAGCCCTGATAGGAGGCTACTGAAGACTATTGGGATCCAGCCCTGATAGGAGGCTACTGAAGACTATTGGGATCCAGCCCTGATAGGAGGCTACTGAAGACTATTTCCTTTCTTTCTCGTGACACTGTTCAGTGAAGACTTGAAAAAAGTAGGTGAGAACAGGTGAATGTAGAAAAAGCTTCACATCATGATGGCTTTTAAATTGCTTTTGATCCCTAGTTTGTCACTTCAAGCCCCGGTAAGTTTTTTTTGTTTTTCTAATGCGCCGAGTTGACCAGGGGAATGGATAGTATTAACTACACTCCTCATTTAGCTCAAGAGTTTGGTTCTTAGAGAACAACGAAGAAGACGTCAGGGGTATTGCTCTGTGAAAAGTACCTTATAGACGTGTTGGTCTTCCCCTGAGGAGTGGAACTGTGAAAAATGACTATTCATCCTCCAGTCAATCCAACCCTAATCCCCCAGATCACTGAACCGCTCTGGAGCACTGAGGGGGTGATTCGCTGGCCCTTCTCTGCAAAAGTGCCATCACTCGCTTGGGCTTTTGTGGCCACATACATTCTTGGGGGGATATTGTAGCAATTTACCAGGAATCTGCTTTTGTAAAAGACCCATCGTGTCAGATGGAGCAAATTTCTTGCGATCGTATTGTATAATCAACATGCCAAATCCTGGGCTCCCCACAACTCGGCTACTGCTGTAGTATCGTTGTTCTGCGGTCGTATTTTTCGGGTATCTAGGAGACTTCTACACCGAAGACATTCATGTTAGCACTCTGGTAGCTTAGCATTGACTCTTTTGTACACTGGTTCCGTTGCAATGGCTTTTCCACTTGGTTTTAGGGCAGGAACACTTAAGCTCCCTAGCTACATCTCCTTAAAATGTCTGTGCAAACAACTGTCCACAGTGTAAATGAACTGCAATATTTATGTATGTATTGATGTATAGTTCTCAATAAAGTTTAGTGAAGGGGGCTACCCACAGCCCTTGTCCCAAATGACTCTATTGAATAAACGGCCTACATCTAATGTTGGGCATTAGTGTGTCGAATTACCACAAATAGGCCTACTGAAGTCCTGGAATGGTAGAAAAACACCAGCATTAAATCCCGTATTGCTTTCAGATGAACCATTACATTATTACATGAAAGAAGGGATGAAGGAGGGGGGTAAGAACCCAGAAAGGAGGAAGTGTTGAGAGGTCAGAAAGGAGGAAGTGTTGAGAGGTCAGAAAGGAGGAAGTGTTGAGAGGTCAGAAATGAGGAAGTGTTGAGAGGTCAGCCTATTGGGCTTTCTAGGTTCCAGGTGAACAGCAGCAGGTCCGACGGCAGCCATCGGGAGATTTGTGTTTGCAGGAGTCGTCAACGGGTGAAACGGGCCCCAGATTAGGAGAGCATAAGGAGAGTCTCGGTCATGTCAACAATGGTAGGGCACAAGGCATCCTGCTCCTAAACCACTCTGTCAGCCATTTGTCAAAGGAATGACACGCACACAAGGAGTAGATACCATCCATTCATCCTCAAGGGCCTTTATCCAAACAGAAGCACCAAATCATACAGTAAATGAAACGTTTTCTTCTTCTTCTTCTTGTTGGCTCACTCTGTGACAGCGTGGGCTGTCGGGGCGGATGTCAGACCGCAACCAGAGTGAGCCTGTTGATGTATTACAGCAAAACACAGTGCCCAAGTCTTCAGTCGGACCAGCTAGCCCAGTTCACAGGAGAGGTCGACGACATCACTTGTCTTGTATCTGAAGAATGTGCTATTTAATTCACGTTCTTGACATAACGCTATTTACAGAGTGAACCAAAAAAGAAACTCAATGCATATTACTTTAAACATGCTTTGCCATTGTGCATGACAAATGTTGTTTATTAATTATTCCAGAAACACAGTAACTAGTTTTAATTGATTCATCGGCAGACCTTTTGGTTCACTTTGACACGTTGGTTCAAAGTGATTCACAAATTGTTATATATATATAAACATATAAACATATAAACATATTTGACATTTGTACCCTGATGCAGTTCCCCATTTGTGAGAATTCCAGAATGCATTTCAATTTCACAAGAACTTAAAAGAACAATTTCAGGGTGCATTATACAAGATGCGTATTCTATATTACAGTAGCACACTCCCAGTTGTCTAAACACCGCCAGCGTTGAACGCCGTGGCGTAAAACAATTACTTCAATATCCATCGGCACGGCTATCACTCGTGCTGGGTTGCCAGGGTTGGTGACTTTGGGAGACTTTCCCATTGATGTGGTGCACCGAAGGGGCAGGGAAGGGTCCACATGCAGATGCCCATCCATCTGTCAGAGGAGTGACCATCAGCAGACCCCCCTCTCTGGGGGCTGCCCTCCTCCCTTCCCTCCTGATGTTGTCACCCCCTGTCCAACCACCAGCCATGCTCCCTGGAAGGCTGTGTTGAAACATGAGGTCGCCCTGTTCCTCCCTGCCCCGGGTTCATATTTATTTAGGGATTGGCCACCAAGCAAAGAGTGCCAGTAAGCTGGAAAACTGTTTCCCTCCCCTGGCAAATCTCCAAGGCTGGAATTATGGCATTGAAAACTATTTCTCATTGGGAGAGAGAGAGAGAGAGAGAGAGAGAGAGAGAGAGAGAGAGAGAGAGAGAGAGAGAGAGAGAGAGAGAGAGAGAGAGAGAGAGAGAGAGAGAGAGAGAGAGAGAGAGAGAGAGAGAGAGAGAGAGAGAGAGAGAGAGAGAGAGAGAGAGAGAGAGAGAGAGAGAGAGAGAGAGAGAGAGAGAGAGAGAGAGAGAGAGAGAGAGAGAGAGAGAGAGAGAGAGAGGGCGGGGGGGGTTGGGGGGAGAACGAAGGAGAGTTCCGGAATGTCCGAATTAGGAACCCCTGTTCCTCTCCTGCCACAAATTTGAGTGTGGTTGAGGTTACCTACAATATGGTGCTACTACCAAAGCGGTCCAAAGTACACAGCTACAGGAGTGCGCATGTTGATATCGGTTCGTATCGCACAATCTCACCACTGTCCTGACCGGATCTGACAAAGAGGAACGAGCCCCTCGGTTCAAATAGCTGATACTGTGGCTATTTTAGCTCAGAACGATAGGATTCGCTCCAAAACTTCTGTCATTTCATGCATCTACAGTAATAACACTTTTACCTCTACGTCTACTTATTTTTTTACGTCTACACATAGTTAGATGGGTTGATTATATTTGTTCTATTTCACACATGTACAAGTTGATATTATACGCATGTGTATATTGGAAATGTTTTAATTGCATATCCCAACTCTGGTGTTAGATGAGAGAGATGACTAGTACAGGTTTGAGAAATAATTATATAATAATAAATACATTTGCATTTTTTGTGTCCAAAGGTGATGTGTGGCTTTGATCCCACAACTTTGATCCGACAAATAGATGGAAATATGTTTATGGTTTGTCTGGGATCGACCATGAGAACCCCGCCAGGTGGTGAGATACGAATAAGGTGAGAGAATCTGCGCTTGGATTCAATTAATGAATTAATTCAGTCAATAAAAGAATGTTCCTTGTATAAGACATGATCAGTCAATAAAATGAATTCTCCTCACAAATGAAATGGCTAAGGATTTCATTCTAGTTTATGCTATGGCAAGGCCCAAAGGAATCAAGGATATAAACTTAATCCCTTTACAAAAGATACTATGAAAACCATGTTGAAATACCTTAAAAGTCTATTGTCTTCCAAATTCATTTGAACAAGTCAATAACCAAACGCTTTATGATGATATCCACAGTGTTAAAAAACACACACAATGAGGTTCCAGCTCTGGATCTTTTACAAGATGGCTGCCGATGGGCATTCTCTAAATTGTGTCCTTTGGCTCCTCTGTTCCACATTGTCCTGCCATGCTTTGTCGAGGTCGAGCTGGATTGGCCAATAACTCTCCTCTCCTCCTGGCGATAATGGAGGAAAAAGCCTTTCCAGGTGCATGGTTGAAGAACACTACAAACCTTGGAAATTCTTCTAATTTTCTTGGCGTTTGGGCTTACCACGCTAAAGGGCCATGCAATGATGACTTTGGATACTTCCGAAGCCATTTAGGTTCCTAATGGCCTTTCTGGCGTGGAAAACCGGAACATTATGCCTTCACTCCAACTTCCTTTGGGAGCTCCGGGGTTGGTACTTGATTCTTTTTAAGTTATGTAAATGCTGCTTTAATTATAACTAAAGATTACAGTATCGCTCTAACATTGCTTGCAAAGCATACTGTGTCCATAATAAGTGAATGGATGGTGGGGTTGGAAAGTAATAAAGGGAAATATATTTTTTTAAAGGACATGTATATATATGTATGTATGTGTATATGTATGTGTATGTATGTATATGTATATGTATATGTATATATATATATATATATATATATATATATATATATATATATATATATATATATATATACTTGCGAGAGAAAAAAACATATGGAGGATTGGAAGTGATGCAGACAATTACATTGATGGAAGTTACAATCTATCTGCAATATTAAAGCTGATCTACCCCCAGAAAAAAAGAAAATAAAGAAAATAAAAAGACATTGCTTGCATGACGCAACATTTCACTGCCCTAGCATTTCACTGCCCTAGCATTTCACTGCCTTAGCATTTCACTGCCCTAGCATTTCACTGCCCTAGCATTTCACTGCCCTAGCATTTCACTGCCCTAGCATTTCACTGCCCTAGCATTTCAACGTTTTCCGTTTGTTGTGAAGGCTCAGCCATGTCGTTTATCCAGCGCAGGATTGGTGAAATTTACGTCATTACAACCTGAAACTGATTGAAATTATGTCATTACACAACCTGAAACTGGTTGAAGTTACGTCGATATGAGGCCATTTCAATAACTTTTGCCTGCTGGGTAGATTATTTATTAAAATAACAATAGGTCAAACTTTATGCAAATCTGGGAGCAAAAATAAAGAGTACAGCAGCGTTGGGGTGAAATGCCACGTACAGCCACAGGTGCAGTCCCAAAGTTGTTAGTGTGCAACTATAGTCATAATACTTGACTAAATCAAACTTTGCCCGCTCAAAATATTAACTTGAATGGCTTCCGTCTTTGAATTGGTTTGAACCTCCGGGATGGCGTAGTCTGCACCTGGTGGACCCATTGGAAGTAGCACTAATGGACTGGGAACACATATAGATGAAGAAACAACAGATCTGTCAGAAGTCAGAAGTGTTTACTGAAACGTTTTATCAACCTTTCCTCCTTCTTTTCTTCCCAAAATGATACAACGGGTCAAAGGTCATGAATCGTGTGCGTGTGAATGCATGATGGTGTGTTTGTGTGTGTGTGTGCGCGTGCGTGTGTGAATGCATGATGGTGTGTGTGTGTTTGTGTGTGTGTGTGCGCGTGTGAATGCATGATGGTGTGTGTGTGTGTGTGTGTGTGCATGTGTGTGTGTGTGCACGTGCGCGTGTGAATGCATGATGGTGTGTGTGTGTGTGTGTTTGTGTGTGCGTGTGCGTGTGTGAATGCATGATGGTGTGTGTGTGCATGTTCAAGTTGTTGGTGGGGGAATGAGACTGTGATGTGGGAACTTTTCAATAATATTACTGTTCCCTTTTCTGACCAATGTTTAGAGAGACATGTTAGAACTGCAAGGAGAATTTTCAAGTTCAATATGTCATGTAAACTCAGTTTCATATGGGATTGCTATAAAAATAGATCATGTCACAAGGAGGAATGTAAACTCTAACAGGGGAGCAAATTAGCCGCCCGCAAATGATTGCTAAGAGTATGAAGTTTTCCACCAAAAGTCCCAGCCGAATGCTTTTGCCAAGGGCATGGAATCAGAGTTACACATGTTTCTATTTTGAACAGACCGTAACCATGGTTATGTTATGCTTTCAGAGGATCTACAGGAGAACAAGACTTGGCGCTGTGTGATTTAACTCAACAGATCAGAAATGTCTTCCGCTTTATTTTGGACACATTTAATAAGCAGAATATCTTACTTCAGTATGAGTGTGTGTGAGTCATGCCCCCCCCACACACACACACAAATATAAATAACTGGTCAATTCGTCCCCCCATTTTTTCCAACTCCTCCTTTTTCTACATTTTTAAACAGAAATGGGGTGTGCCTTTGGAGGTTCATCGATGTGTCATTCTGGTCATGCACGCCGCGAACGATGTAGCTAGTTCTTTATCTAAGCTAGCCACTGTAGCTAGCCAGTAACTCCTCCAGACGTAGCTAGTTTGTTAGCTAAGCTAGCCGCTGTAGCTAGCCAGTAACTCCTCCAGACATAGCTAGTTCGTTAGCTAAGCTAGCCACTGTAGCTAGCCAGTAACTCCTCCAGACGTAGCTAGTTCATTAGCTAAGCTAGCCAGTAACTCCTCCAGTATGTGTTCAATTCTTGGGCCGACCCTATTCTCTGTGTATATCAATGATGTTGCTCTTGCTGCTGGTGATGCTCGGAACCACCTCTATGCAGACATTTTGTATATATCTGGCCATTCATTGGACACTGTGTTAACAAACCTCCAAACGAGCTTCAGCGCCATACAACACTCCTTCCGTAGCCTCCAACTGCTCCTAAACACTAGTAAAACTAAATGCATGCTCTTCAACCGAACGCTGCTTACACCCGCCCACCCAACTAGAATCACTACTCTCGGCGGGTCTGACCTAGAGTATGTGGACAACTACAAATACCTAGGTGTCTGATTATACTGTAAACTCTCCTTCCAGACTCACATTAAGCATCTCCAATCAAAAGTTACATCTAGAATCGGCTTCCTATTTCGCAACAAAGCCTCCTTCACTCATGCTGCCAAACATGCCCTCGTAAAACTGACTATCCTACCGATCCTTGACTTCGGCGATGTCATTTACAAAATAGCCTCCAACACTCTACTCAGCAAATTGGATGTAGTCTATCACAGTGCCATCCGTTTTGTCACCAAAGCCCCATATACTACCCACCATTGTGACCTGTATGCTCTTGTTGGCTGGCCCTTACTACATATTTGTCGCCAAACCCACTGGCTCCAGGTCATCTATTAATAACTGCTAGGCAAATCCTCGTCTTATCTTAGCTCACTGGTCACCATAGCAACACCCACCCGTAGTCTGCGCTCCAGCAGGTATATCTCACTGGTCATCCCCAAAGCTAACACCTCCTTTGGCCGCCATTCCTTCCAGTTCTCTGCTGCCAATGACTGGAACGAACTGCAAAAATCTCTGAAGCTGGAGACTCTTATCTCCCTCACTAACTTTAGGCGTCAGTTGTCAGAGCACCTTACCGATCACTGCACCTGTACACAGCCCATCTGTAATTAGCCCACCCAACTACCTCATCCCCATATTGTTATTTATTTTGCTAATTTGCACCCCAGTATCTCTACTTGTACATAATCTTTTGCACATCTATCATTCCAGTGTTAATACGAAATTGTAACTATTTTGCACTATGGCCTATTTATTGCCTTACCTCCATAATTTACTACATTCGCACACACTGTATATAGATTTTCTATTGTGTTATTGACTGTACGTTTTGTTTATTCCATATGTAACTCTGTGTTGTTGTTTTTATCGCACTGCTTTGCTTTATCTTGGCCAGGTCGCAGTTGTAAATGAGAACTTGTTCTCAACTGGCTTACCTGGTTAAATAAAGTTGAAAAATAAAAAATAAAAAATAACTGTCCAGTGTTTCCAGATTTCTATGAAATATGACCTAATTTGAATATGTGTAAATTGTTTTCCTTCCTAATTGTTTTAATGAAAGTATATTAAAAATCTGCTTTTCTGTGTTGGAATGGTGTGGGCGGGTTGGGGTTCTTCCACATATCCTTCAACTTATACTGTGTTTTCAAGATACCCATCAAGAGAGGTATAGTAAGTAATGTCAAACTTGGTAGAATTGCAGGAAATGCAAAAATCTGTAATCAGTAACCTTATGATTTATAAGTGATTTCTAAGGTCTTCATAAACATGAAATAAATACTTCATTAGACAGTGCTTGTCATAGCTTCGGTTTGAGCTAGGGGTCATATATGAAAGGGTCACGTGACATAAACCACTTCGGACTAATATTATATTTTTTAGGATGAAACTACAATCCCATTGGACTCTAAACTAGGGGACTGTTTCTCCAGATGTGAGAGGGTTGGTGGTGCCATTATGTGGTCACTAGACTGTTTATTTTTTATTTTATTTTATTTTATTTCACCTTTATTTAACCAGGTAAGCCAGTTGAGAACAAGTTCTCATTTACAACTGCGACCTGGCCAAGATAAAGCAAAGCAATGCGATAAAAACAACAACAACACAGAGTTACATATGGGGTAAACAAAACATAAAGTCAAAAATACAACAGAAAATCTATATACAGTGTGTGCGAATGTAGTAAGTTATGGAGGTAAGGCAATAAATAGGCCATAGTTAAAAATAGTTACAATTTAGTATTAACACTGGAATGATAGATGTGCAAAATATGATGTGCAAATAGAGATACTGGGGTGCAAATTAGCAAAATAAATAACAATATGGGGATGAGGTAGTTGGGTGGGCTAATTTCAGAATGGCTGTGTACAGGTGCAGTGATCGGTAAGCTGCTCTGACAACTGATGCTTAAAGTTAGTGAGGGAGATAAGAGTCTCCAGCTTCAGAGATTTTTGCAGTTCGTTCTAGTCATTGTAAAGATCAACACTGATAAGGATCAACATTTCTCAGCTATTGATGAAGTCAACCTTCTGGCAGAGCAAATATAGAGTTAGAAGGTAAACTGATGATTTGGGACTAAAGTGGATCAGGTTGTTGGGTGGGGGGGTTCAGCAAAAACGTTGGCTAGTTGTGAATGGTGGCATTCTTTGTCGATCTTTAAAGTGGTGAGCGTATGTGTGTCAATGTGAAGGGATGAGACAGGACAACATTATTGGACATTTTCATGGGAATTCCTCTTGCTCAGACAGAACCAGAGTTTAGTAACTGGAGGTTGGAAGCATGTTTCAGTCAGGAAACATGTAACGACATATGCTTTAGTAATCTCAGGGTTGCATGGCATTTGGAACCTGCTCCTTTGGAACCTACCAGAGAACAAGCTTAACACAACCATAGACCGGCATGCCAACAAGGGGTTAGGAGGTTGTGCAAAACCAGATGCCTTTAAGCAAGGCAAGGAGGGCAGTAACAAGGTCTGGACATTGAGTACAGTGCCTTCAGAAAATAATCATACCCCTTGACTGATTCCACATTTTGTTGTGTTACAGCCTGAATTCAACATTTATTAAATATTTGTTTTACCCATCTACACACAACACCCCATAATGACAGTGAAAATATGTTTCTAGACTTTTGCAAATGTATTGAAAATGAAATACAGAAATATCAATTTACATAAGTATTCACACCCCTGAGTCAATACTTTGTAGAAGCACCTTTAGCGGTGATTACAGATGTGAGTCTTTCTGGGTAAGTCTCTAAGAGCTTTCCACACCTGGATTGTGCAACATTTGCCCATTATTCTTTTCAAAATTCTTCAAGCAAATTGGTTGTTGATCATTGCTAAACAACCACTTTCAGGTCTTGCCATAGATTTTTAAGTAGATTTAAGTCAAACCTGTAACTCGGCCGCTCAGGAACATTCACTGTCTTCTTCGTAAGCAACTCCGGTGTAGATTTGGCCTTGTCTTTTAGGTTATTGTCCTGCTGAAAGGTGAATTAATCTCCCAGTGTCTGATGGAAGGCAGACTGAACCAGGATTTCCTCTAGGATTTTGCCTGTACTTAGCTTCATTCTGTTTATTTTTTAACCTGAAATACTAACCACTCCTTAACGATTAAATTCCCATAACATGATGCAGCCACCACTATGCTTGAAAATATGGAGAGTGGTCCTCAGTAATGTGTTGTATTGGATTTGCCCCAAACATAACACTTTGTATTCAGGACCAACATTTAATTGCTTTGCCACATTTTTTACAGTATTATTTTAGTGCCTTGTTACAAACAGGATGCATATTTTGGAATATTTTTATTCGGTACATGCTTCCTTCTTTTCACTCTGTAAATTAGGTTACAATTGTCAAATCAAATCAAATGTTATTGGTCACATACACATGGTTAGCAGATGTTATTGTGAGTGTAGCGAAACGCTTGTGCTTCTTGTTCCGACAGTGCAGTAATATCTAGCAAGTAATATCTAACAGTTCTACAACAAAAACCTAATACACACAAATCAAGAATTCATAAGAATATATAAATATATGGATGAGCAATGTCATTATCAGAGTGGCATAGGCTAAGATGCAATAGATAGTATATAATACAGTATATACATATGAGATGGGAAATGCAAGATATGTAAACATTATTAAAGTGGCATTATTAAAGTGGCCAGTGATTTTCAAGTCTGTATGTAGGCAGCAGCCTCTCTGTGCTAGCGATGGCTGTTTAACAGTCTGATGGCCTTGAGATAGAAGCTGTTTTTCAGTCTCTGGGTCCCAGTTTTGATGCACCTGTACTAACCTTGCCTTCTGGATGATAGCGGGGTGAACTGGCAGTGGCTCGGGTGGTAGTTGTCCTTGATTATCTTTTTGGCCTGCCTGTGACATCGGGTGCTGTAGGTGTCCTGGAGTGCAGGTAGTTTGCCCCCGGTGATGCGTTGTGCATACCGCACCACCCTCTGGAGAGCCCTGCGGTTGCGGGCGGTGCAGTTGCCGTACCAGGCGGTGATACAGCCCGACAGGATGCTCTCAATTGTGCATCTGTAAAAGTTTGTGAGGGTTTTAGGTGCCAAGCCAAATTTCTTAATTCTCTTGAGGTTGAAGAGACGCTGTTGCGCCTTCTTCACCACACTGTCTGTGTGGGTGGACCATTTCAGTTTGTCAGTGAAATGTACGCAGAGGAACTTAAAACTTTCCACCTTCTTCGCTGCTGTCCCGTCGATGTGGATAGGGGGGTACTCCCTCTGCTGTTTCCTGAAGTCCACGATCATCTCCTTTGTTTTGTTGACGTTGAGTGAGAGGTTATTTTCCTGACACCACATTCCGAGAGCCCTCACCTCCTCTCTGTAGGCTGTCTCATCATTGTTGGTAATCAAGCCTACTACTGTTGTGTCGTCTGCAAACTTGATGATTGAGTTGGAGGCGTGCATGGCTATGCAGTCGTGGGTGAACAGGGAGTACAGGAGGGGGCTGAGCACACACCCTTGTGGGGCCCCAGTGTTGAGGATCAGCGAAGTGGAGATGTTGTTTCCTATCTTCACCAACTGGCGGCGGCCCGTCAGGAAGTCCAGCACCCAATTGCACAGGGCGGGGTTGAGACCCAGGGCCTCAAGCTAAATGATGATCTTGGAGGGTACTATGGTGTTGAATGCTGAGCTATAGTCAATGAACAGCATTCTTACATAGGTAGTCCTCTTGTCCAGATGGGATAGGGCAGCGTGCGGTGTGATGGCGATTACATCGTCTGTGGACCTATTGGGGCGGTAAGCAAATTGAAGTGGGTCTAGGGTGATAGGTGATATGATCCTTGACTAGTCTCTCAAAGCACTTCATGATGACAGAAGTGAGTGCTACGGGGCTATAGTCATTTAGTTCAGTTACCTTTGCATTCTTGGGTACATGAACAATGGTGGCCATCTTGAAGCATGTGGGGACAGCAGACTGGGATAGGGAGAGATTGAATATGTCCGTAAACACACCAGCCAGCTATTGAGTAACTACAATGTTATTGATCCATCCTCAGTTTTTACAGCCATTAAACTCTTGTAACTGTTTTAAAGTCTCCATTGGCCTCATGGTGAAATCCCTGAGCGGTTTCCTTCCTCTCCGCCAACTGAGTTAGGAAGGACTCCGTATCTTTGTAGTGACTGGGTGATACACCATCCAAAGTGTAATTAATAACTTAATAACTTCACCATGCTCAAAGGGATATTCAACGTCTGCCCCCCCCATCTACCAATAGGTGCCCTTCTTTGTGAGGCATTGGAAAACCTTACTGGTGTTTGTGGTTGAATCTGTATTTGAAATTCACTGCTCGACTGAGGGACCTTACAGATAATCATGTTAAACACTATTATTGAACACACAGTGAGTCCATGCAACTTAAGCAAATGTTTACTCCTGAACTTATTTAGGCTTGCCATTACAAAGGGCTTGAATAGTTGATTGACTCAAGACATTTCAGCTTTTCATTTTTAATTTGTTTGTAAAAAATGTGAAAAACATAATTCCACTTTGACATTATGGGGTATTGTGTGTAGACTTGCATAACAAATACATCTATATTTAATCCGTTTTAAATTCACTCTTTAACATAACAAAATGTTGGGGGTCGTGGGTACTGCGTAGTGCACAACATTCTCATTTTATTGGAATTGGTAAACGGTTGAGGTATGAGCAATTTATGTGTGCTACAGTGATAATATGTTAAATGTGAATGCACTCAAACTCCCTTTAACAAAGGTAAAGACTGTAAAAAGTGGTCCCTATACAACACCATGTGAAATAATCTAAGGGGGAAATATTGGGGGTGTTGTAGATTGTCAAGCATGATTAACGTGGAAGTTTGGGGGCCCACTGCTACGTCCGTCTCTGATTGGCAGAGGTAGAGATATTCCTTCCCCTGCTGTTCTGCTGCTGAAGCTGAATGGTTAGGATTGGTTGACATTGTGGTTAAGTGTGTGGCTTGGATGAGGGGCTGATCACACATGTAATGAAGACTGGGGAAAGCCTCTGGGAAACCACACAGACTAGAGGCTTCCGGGAAGTGACCGCAGTCAGAGAGAGCCCACGAAAAGCTCTACCACCAAGAGTGTGTGGGAGAGAGCGAGAGCGATTTAAAATAAAATCAAGAGATCTTGAAATAGTGAGACATATTTTTTATTTATATCTCGTATTTTTTGTTCTACCTTGTTATTTTTAGTATTACATTGTTATTGATTACTGCATTGTTGGGGTTAGAGCTTGCAATAAAGGCATTTCACTCTACTTGTGCATGTGACATTAAAACTTGAAACTTGAAACATAAACTGAGCTGTTTATGCACATCCATCCATCTATCCTTCCATCCATCCATTCTTCCATCCATCCTTCCTTCCATCCATCCATCCATTCATCCATCCATCCATCCATCCATCCATCCATCCATCCATCCATCCATCCATCCATCCATCCATCCATCCATCCATCCATCCTTCCTTCCTTCCTTCCTTCCATCCATCCATCCATTCATCCATCCATCCATCCATCCATCTATCCTTCCATCCATCCATTCTTCCATCCATCCTTCCTTCCATCCATCCATCCATCCATCCATCCATCCATCCATCCATCCATCCATCCATCCATCCATCCATCCATCCATCCATCCATCCATCCATCCATCCATCCATCCATCCATCCATCCATCCTTCCTTTAGGGTAAAGGCTGGCAGATGGCGATATTGAGTCGTTGATTTACAGTTCAAAGGCATTGTATGCAGCCGGCTATACACTCGTATATCCCATGGACCGGTTCGTACATAAAACATTCTCCACTTAATGGCGAGAATTTGAAAAAATATGCATGCTTTCTTTATGGGACACAATTTTCCACCATCAAGCTAGAGTGTTTAATACCTAGGAATGCTAGTCCCGGATGTTGCGTATCGTGTTCAGCCAATCAGGTTGCAGCAGTTGGCTGAAAGTGGGGGCGCAACATCAGGAAGTAGCATTAGCCACTCTAGCATGGTGGTAGAAAATTGTGTTTCATAGAGAAAGTATGCATATATTCCTCATTTTTTTCCGTCTTCTCACCATGTGGTGTCAGAGGAAGGCTCCAGAAATTGTCAAAGAATCAGTCACCCAAGTCATGGACTGTTCTCTCTGCTACGGCACGGCAAGAGGTACCGGAGCGCGAAGTCTAGGTCCAAAAGGCCCTTAACAGCTTCTACCCCCAAGCTTGCCCCCAGCTTCTAACCACAAGCTTGCCCCCAGCTTCTACCCCCAAGCTTGCTCCCAGCTTCTGCCCCCAGCTTCTACCCCCAAGCTTGCCCCAGCTTCTACCCCCAAGTTTCTACCCGTGCTACGCTGTTTCCATGCTACGCTGTTTGTTTCTGCTTGGCTACCTGCCAAACTTGACGGTTTTAACTTTTTTTTTTACCGTTTAATCTATCTTCATTTAACACATTTTACCAACGTCTTAGGTTATTTTTATATTTTTTACTCGCTCAACCTTTTTCATTCAACTTTTTCACCCCGGACGCTTTATCTGGACATGGTTCTACAGGACCTCCACCAGCCGAAGCTAAGTAGTAAGATTAACACTATGCCATCTAATTGCAGTCGCTGTACTCATAATATACAGGAGAACTATCGCCTTATGGTGAGGATAGCCGTGCTGCAAGCACAGCTTCAGACGCAATCGTTAGGGATGGTTTGTCCTCTGACAAATCAATTGTACATTTCGGTGTTCCTCAAGGTTCCGTTTTAGGACCACTATTGTCTTCACTATATATTTGACCTCTTGGTGATGTCATTCGGAAACACAATGTTAACTTTCATTTCTATGCGGACGACACACAGCTCTTCATTTCGATGAAACATGGTGAAGCCCCAAAATTGCCTTCCCTGGAAGCCTGTGTTTCAGACACAAGGAAGTGGATGGCGGCAAATGTTTTACTTTTAAACTCGGACAAAACAGAGATGCTAGTTCTAGGTCCCAAGAAACAAAGAGATCTTCTTTTGGATCTGACAATTGATATTGATGGTTGTACAGTCGTCTCAAAACAAACTGTGAAGGACCTCGGTGTTACTCTGGACCCTGATCTCTCTTTTGACGAACATATCAATAATATTTCAAGGACAGCTTTTTTCCATCTTCGTAATCAGAAACTTTTTGTCCAAAGATGATGCAGAAAAGCTAATCCATGCTTTTGTCACTTCTAGATTAGACTACTGCAATGCTCTACTCTCCGGCTACCTGGATAAAGCCCTAAATAAACTTCAGTTAGTGCTAAACACGGCTGTTAGAATCTTGACTAGAACCAAAAGATGTGATCATATTACTCCAGTGCTTGCCTCTTTACACTGGCTTCCTGTTAAGGCTAGGGCTGATTTCAAGATTTTACTGCAAACCTACAAAGCATTACATGGGTTTGCTCCTACCTATCTCTCCGATTTGGTCCTGCCGTACATACCTACACGTACGCTACGGTCACAAGACGCAGGCCTCCTTATTGTCCCTAGAATTTTTAAACAAACAGCTGGAGGCAGGGCTTTCTCCTATAGAGCTCCATTTTTATGGAATGGTATGCCTATCCATGTGAGAGACGCAGACTCGGTCTCAACCTTTACATCTTTACTGAAGACTCATCTCTTCAGTAGGTCCTATGATTGAGTGTAGTCTGGCCCAGGTGTGCGAAGGTGAACAGAAAGGCACTGGAGCGACAAACCGCCCTTGCTGTCTCTGCCTGGCCGGTTACTGTCTCTCCATTGGGATTCTCTGCCTCTGACCCTATTACGGGAGCTGAGTCACTGGCTTACTGGTGCTTTCCATGCCGTCCCTAGGAGGGGTGCATCGCTTGAGTGGGTTGAGTCACTGATGTGATCTTCCTGTCCGGTTTGTCGTGCAGTGGAGGAGATCTTTGTGGACTATACTCAGCCTCAGGGTAGTAAGTTGGTGGTCTGTTGATATCCCTCTGGTGGTGTGGGGGCTGTGCTTTGGCAAAGTGGGTGAGTTTATATCCTGCCTGGTTGGCCCTGTCCGGGGTTATCGTCGGACGGGGCCACAGTGTCCCCCGACCCCCCCCTGTCTCAGCCTCCAGTATCTATGCTGCAATAGTCAATGTGCCGGGGGGCTAGGGTCAGTCTGTTATATCTGGTGTTATTCTCCTGTCTTATCCGGTGTCCTGTGTGAATTTAAGTGTGCTCACTCTAATTCTCTCTCTCTCTCCCTCCCATCCCCGAGGACCTGAGCCCTAGGACCATGCCTCAGGACTACCTGGCCTGATGAATCCTTGCTGTCCCCAGTACACCTGGTCATGCTGCTACTCCAGTTTACACTCTTCTGCCTGCGGCTATGGAACCCTGACCTGTTCACCGGACGTGCTACCTTGTCCCAGACCTGCTGTTCTCAACTCTCTCTCTCTACCGCACCTGCTATTTCAACCTCTAAATGCCCGGCTATGAAATGCCAAGTGACATTTTATCCTGATGTACTGACCTGTTGCAACCTCTACAACCACTGTGATTATTATTTGACCCTGCTGGTCATCTATGAACGTTCGAACATCTTGAAGAAAAATCTGGCCTTAATCAAATCAAATCAAATCAAATGTTATTGGTCACATGCGCCGAATACAACAGGTGCAGACATCACAGTGAAATGCTTACTTACAGCCCTTAACCTACAGTGCATTTATTTTAAACAAAAAAGTAAAAATAAAACAACAACAAAAAAAGTGTTGAGAAAAAAAAGAGCAGAAGTAAAATAAAATAACAGTAGGGAGGCTATATATACAGGGGGGTACCGTTGCAGAGTCAATGTGCGGGGGCACCGGCTAGTTGAGGTAATATGTACATGTGGGTAGAGTTAAAGTGACTATGCATAAATAATTAACAGAGTAGCAGCAGCGTAAAAAGGATGGGGTGGGGGGGCAGTGCAAATAGTCCGGGTAGCCATGATTAGCTGTTCAGGAGTCTTATGGCTTGGAGGTAGAAGCTGTTGAGAAGTCTTTTGGACCTAGACTTGGCACTCCGGTACCGCTTGCCGTGCGGTAGCAGAGAGAACAGTCTATGACTAGGGTGGCTGGAGTCTTTTACAATTTTGAGGGCCTTCCTCTGACACCGCCTGGTATAGAGGTCCTGGATGGCAGGAAGCTTGGCCCCAGTGATGTACTGGGCCGTACGCACTACCCTCTGTAGTGCCTTGCGGTCGGAGGCCAAGCAGTTGCCATACCAGGCGGTGATGCAACCAGTCAGGATGCTCTCGATGGTGCAGCTGTAGAATTTTTTGAGGATCTGAGGACCCATGCCAAATCTTTTCAGTCTCCTGAGGGGGAATAGGCTTTGTCGTGCCCTCTTCACGACTGTCTTGGTGTGTTTGGACCATGATAGTTCGTTGGTGATGTGGACACCAAGGAACTTGAAGCTCTCAACCTGTTCCACTACAGCCCCGTCGATGAGAATGGCCATGTACTGTTATAATCTCCACCCGGCACAGCCAGAAGGGGCCACCCCTCAGAGCCTGGTTCCTCTCTAGGTTTCTTCCTTGTTTTTTTTCCTTTCTTGGGAGTTTTTCCTAGCCACCGTGCTTCTACATCTGCATTACTTGCTGTTTGGGGTTTTAGGCTGGGTTTCTGTATAGCACTTTGTGACATCTGCTGATGTAAAAAAGGCTTCATAAATACAATTTGATTGATTGATTGATAAGACTGCTGAACACTTAATCAAATGGCCACCCGGACTATTTACATTGACCCCCTCGACTAACCTGTACCCCAGCACATTGACTCGGTACCAGTACCCCCTGTATATAGCCTCATTATTGTTATTTTATTGTGTTACTTTTTATTTCATTTTTTACTTTAGTTTATTTAGTAAATAATTTCTTAACTCTATTTCTTGAACTGCATTGTTGGTTAAGGGCTTGTAAGTAAGCATTTCACGGTAAGGTCTACACCTGTTGTATTTGGTGCATTTGACAAATAACATTTGATTAGATTTGATTAAATCGAGTAAAGGAGGAAATCGACGCCTTTGCAGCCTGAATGGAGAATGTTTTATGTACGACCATTCCACGGGGGACATGAGCATATAGCCATCTGCATTCATTCCCTTTCGACGGTAAGATGAAATGACTCAATATCGCCATCTGTCGGCCTTTGGGCAACCTTTAGAGGCAAGCCAACAGTGATGAGATGATGGGAATAGAGGGTGATATGGTTGCTGGCAATAAAACGGTTACCCACAATTTTGCATTTGAAGCCAAAAGGGCGATGGGTAAACATATATTTGCCAAAACAAAACTGGCCTATGGTGGTGTCGGGTAGCTCAGTTGGTAGAGTATGGCGTTTGCAACGCCAGGGTTGTGGGTTCGATTCCCACGGCTGCCCAGTATGAAAAATGTATGCACTATCTAACTGTAAATCGCTCTGGATAAAAGCGTCTGACTGAAATATAAATGTGTCAAAAATATTATTTAGCATAATTGAAAACGAAACAGAACATTTTTATGCAGGAAGAACTTCGGTTATATACCATATCGCTCTCAACATAATCACCACTTAGTTTATTGAGACGACGGAGAACACAAGAGATAAAGTTTGTTCTGTTCATAAAAATATTTGGTCGTTCTCCCAAAGATCCTACACCCTGTGCCAAAGTCCACTCATGTCGGCAGAGATGTCAGTAGACTGCACAGATGTATTCATTACAACAAGACACTTGAAGCTTTCCAGACCAAGAAACAGGACCCAAATAGAAGGTTGGGAACTAATAAGGAGCAGTACATTTTAGTGGCTCGGATAAACCTGAGTTTGTATTTAGCTTGATTGTTGGCCATCGCTGCATAATCCCCAAAATATTTAAAAGAGAATTTGGAGCCAGACGGAGCAATAATTAATTGCTTATGAAAACTTTTACCTGCCAAAGACCATAACAGAAACCTTTGTTAAATTAAGCATCATAATCTAGGAATTCCAAAACATAAAATATATTAGATTGAGCTACTTTACTCTGGTGGGGCCCTGAGGTAATGTAGTGTCATACTCATGAAGAAACCATTTGTTGGGCTTGGACCTATGTTCCGTTTATTCTTGGCTGGTGCCCCGCTTCATGCGCTGGTTTATTTTATTAAACTATGTCAACAAAAAGAAACAGATTGTCTGTTTTTATGTACTCATTTCGTACCAATCTACGTCTAACGGGCAAGGGTCTTTGATACAGAAACTTCATTGAATTACTTCATGATTGCACAGGAATTACTATACATCTACTTTTTTTTGACAATGGATCACGGAATGTCTTAAACGTCATATCCAGCAGAAGTAGCGATGTTTGAAGGGTAAGTGAAGAAATGCTGTTGGCAAGCAGTGGTTTTTCCAGCTCCCTGAGTAGAAGAACTCCTGCCCCGCATAGCAGTTTTGAGAGATCAAAACCCCTGTCTGTCAGTAAGTTTGGATGTGGAACAACACGAACCTCCATAGATTGCTGAATTAAACAAACACACCCACCCGTAACTTAACAAGACAGTTCATTGGTGAAAACGGTTGGTATGCATACCATAAAAGACCATTACTCTTTCAGTGTCCGACAAGCACGGTTTCTCTAATGATGGACTAATATTGTACAGGGGTTCAGGAAACAAATGCTAATCTAAAATAATTGCAGGCTATACTGTTAGCTATAACCGGGCTATAATCACGGTATATGGTCAGCTATAACCGGGCTATTTCAGGGTATACTGTCAGCTATAACCAAGCTATTTCACGATATACTGGCGGCTTTAACCATGCTATTTCAGATATACTAGGAGCTATAACCAGGCTATTTCAGGTTATACCGTCAGCTATAACAGGGCTATTTCAGGGTATATGTCAGCTATAACTGGGCTATTTCAGGGTATATGTCAGCTATAACCAGGCTATTTCACAATATACTGTCAGCTATATCCGGGCTATTTCATGGTATATGGGGCTGCTTTAACCGGGCTATTTCAGGTTATACCGTCAACTATATAACAGCAGGTAGCTTAGTGGGTAAGAGCGTTGTGCCAGTAACCGAAAGGTGGCTGGTTCTAATCCCTGAGCCGACTAGGTGAAAAATCTGTCGATGTGCCCTTAAGCAAGGCACTTAACCCTAATTGCTCATGTAAGTCGCTCTGGATAAGAGCGTCTGCTAAATGACTAAAATGTAAATGTAAACTATATCCAGGCTATTGCATGGTATACCATCAGCTATAACCGGGTTATTTCAGGGCATACCTTCAGCTATAACCAGGCTATTTCATGGTATACTGTCGGCTATAACCAGGCTATTTCAGGGCATACCTTCAGCTATAACCAGGCTATTTCATGGTATACTGTCGGCTATAACCAGGATATTTCAGGGTATACCGTCAGCTCTAACCGGGATATTTCACAGTATACTGTCAGCAATAACCGGGCTATTTCAAGATATACTGGCAGCTATAACCAGGCTATTGCACGATATACTGGCAGCTATAAACGTGCTATTTCAGGTTATACCGTCAGCCATAACCAGGCTATTTCACAGTATATTTTCAGCTATAACCGGGCTATTTCAGGGTATACCGTCAGCTATATCTGGGCTATTTCAGGTTATACTGTCAGCTATGAACAGGTTATTTCAGAAAATACCGTCAGCTATAACCAGGCTATTTCAGGGTATACCTTCAGATATAACCAGGCTATTTCACGATATACTGTCAGCTATATAACCTGACTATTTCAGATTATACCATCAGCTATAACCAGGATATTTCAGGGTATACCGTCACCTATAACCGGGATAGTTCACGGTATACTGTCAGCTATAACCAGTGTATTTCACGATATACTGGCAGCTATAACTGGGCTATTTCACAATATACTGGCAGCTATAAAAGGGCTATTTAATGATATACTGGCAGCTATAACCGGGCTATTTCAGGGCATACCGTCAGCTATAACCGGGATATTTCACAGTATACTGTCAATCACAACCGGGCTATTTCAATATAAACTGGCAGCTATAAACATTCCATTTCAGGTTATACCGTCAGCTATAACCGGGCTACTTCACTGTATACCGTCAGCAATAACTGTGCTATTTCAAGATATACTGGAAGACATAACTGGGCTATTTCAAAATATGCTGGAAGCTATAACAGGGCTATTTCACGATATACTGGCAGCTATTAACGTGCTATTTCACGTTACATTTTCAGCTATAACCAGGCTATTTCATGGTATACTGTCGACTATAACCAGGCTATTTCAGGGTATACCATCAGATATAACCGGGATATTTCACAGTATACTGTCAGCAATAACCGGGCTATTTCAAGATATACTGGCAGCTATAACCAGGCTATTGCACGATATACTGGCAGCTATAAACGTGCTATTTCAGGTTATACCGTCAGCCATAACCAGGCTATTTCACAGTATATTTTCAGCTATAACCGGGCTATTTCAGGGTATACCGTCAGCTATATCCGGGCTATTTAAGAGTATACCATCAGCTATAACCAGGCTATTTCACGGTATATGATCAGCTATAACCAGGCTATTTCAGGTTATACAGTCAGCTATAACCAGGCTATTTCAGGTTATACCGTCAGCTTTAACCGGGCTATTTCACGATATACTGTCAGCTATAACCAGGCTAATTCAGGTTAGCCTGTCAGCTATAACCAGGCTATTTCAGGGCATACCATCAGCTATAACCGGGCTATTTCAGGGTATACCTTCAGATATAACCGTGCTATTTCACAAAATACTGTCAGCTATATAACCATACTATTTCAGGTTATACCATCAGCAATAACCAGGCTATTTCAGGGTATACTGTCAGCTATAACCGGGCTATTTCAGGTTTTACCGTCAGCTGTATCCAAACTATTTCAGGGTATACCATCAGCTATAACTGGGCTATTTCAGGGCATACCGTCAGCTCTAACCGGGATATTTCACAGTATACTGTCAGCTATAACCGGGCTATTTCACGATATACTGGCAGCTATAAACGTGCTATTTCAGGTTATACCGTCAGCTATAACTGGAATATTTCACAGTACACTGTCAATCACAACCAGGCTATTTCACGATATACTGGCAGCTATATCTGGGCTATTTCACAACATGCTGGCAGCTATAACCGGGCTATTTCAATATATGCTGGCAGCTATACATGTGCTATTTCAGGTTATACCGTCAGCTATAACCGGGCTATTTCAGGTTGTACCGTCAGCTATAACCGGGCTATTTCACGATACACTAGCAGCTATAACAGGTTAATTTCAGGGTATACGTCAACTATAAAAGGGCTATTTCAGGGTATACCGTCAGCTATAACCGGGCTATTTCAGGGTATACCATCAGCTATAACTGGGCTATTTCAAGATATACTGGCAGACATAACTGGGCCATTTCAAAATATGCTGGCAGCTATAACCAGGCTATTTCACAATATACTGGCAGCTATAAATGTGCTATTTCAGGTTATACCGTCAGCCATAATCAGGCATTGTCACTGTATATTTTCAGCTATAACCGGGCTATTTCAGGGTATACCGTCAGCTATATCTGGGCTATTTCAGGTTATACTGTCAGCTATAAACAGGTTATTTCAGAAAATACCGTCAGCTATAACCAGGCTATTTCAGGATATACCTTCAGATATAACCAGGCTATTTCACAATATACTGTCAGCTATATAACCTGACTATTTCAGATTATACCGTCAGCTATAACCAGGATATTTCAGGGTATACCGTCACCTATAACCGGGATAGTTCACGGTATACTGTCAGCTATAACCGGGCTATTTTACGATATACTGGCAGCTATAACTGGGCTATTTCACAATATACTGGCAGCTATAAAAGGGCTATTTAATGATATACTGGCAGCTATAACCGGGCTATTTCAGGGCATACCGTTAGCTATAACCGGGATATTTCACAGTATACTGTCAATCACAACCGGGCTATTTCAATATAAACTGGCAGCTATAAACATTCAATTTCAGGTTATACCGTCAGCTATAACCGGGCTACTTCAAGGTATACCGTCAGCAATAACTGTGCTATTTTAAGATATACTGGAAGACATAACTGGGCTATTTCAAAATATGCTGGAAGCTATAACAGGGCTATTTCACGATTCACTGGTAGCTATAAACGTGCTATTTCAGATTATACCGTCAGCCATAATCAGGCATTTTCACTGTATATTTTCAGCTATAACCGGGCTATTTCAGGGTATACCGTCAGCTATATCTGGGCTATTTCAGGTTATACTGTCAGCTATAAACAGGTTATTTCAGAAATACCGTCAGCTATAACCAGGCTATTTCAGGGTATACCTTCAGATATAACCAGGCTATTTCACGATATACTGTCAGCTATATAATCTGACTATTTCAGATTATACCATCAGCTATAACCAGGATATTTCAGGGTATACCGTCACCTATAACCGGGATAGTTCACGGTATACTGTCAGCTATAACCAGGCTATTTCACGATATACTGGCAGCTATAACTGGGCTATTTCACAATATACTGGCAGCTATAAAAGGGCTATTTAATGATATACTGGCAGCTATAACCGGGCTATTTCAGGGCATACCGTCAGCTATCTCCTGTAAGTCGCTCTGGATAAGAGCGTCTGCTAAATGACTAAAATGTAAAATGTAAATGATAACCGGGATATTTCACAGTATACTGTCAATCACAACCGGGCTATTTCAATATAAACTGGCAGCTATAAACATTCCATTTCAGGTTATACCGTCAGCTATAACCGGGCTACTTCACTGTATACCGTCAGCAATAACTGTGCTATTTCAAGATATACTGGAAGACATAACTGGGCTATTTCAAAATATGCTGGAAGCTATAACAGGGCTATTTCACGATATACTGGCAGCTATTAACGTGCTATTTCACGTTACATTTTCAGCTATAACCAGGCTATTTCATGGTATACTGTCGACTATAACCAGGCTATTTCAGGGTATACCATCAGATATAACCGGGATATTTCACAGTATACTGTCAGCAATAACCGGGCTATTTCAAGATATACTGGCAGCTATAACCAGGCTATTGCACGATATACTGGCAGCTATAAACGTGCTATTTCAGGTTATACCGTCAGCCATAATCAGGCATTGTCACTGTATATTTTCAGCTATAACCGGGCTATTTCAGGGTATACCGTCAGCTATATCTGGGCTATTTCAGGTTATACTGTCAGCTATAAACAGGTTATTTCAGAAAATACCGTCAGCTATAACCAGGCTATTTCAGGATATACCTTCAGATATAACCAGGCTATTTCACAATATACTGTCAGCTATATAACCTGACTATTTCAGATTATACCGTCAGCTATAACCAGGATATTTCAGGGTATACCGTCACCTATAACCGGGATAGTTCACGGTATACTGTCAGCTATAACCGGGCTATTTTACGATATACTGGCAGCTATAACTGGGCTATTTCACAATATACTGGCAGCTATAAAAGGGCTATTTAATGATATACTGGCAGCTATAACCGGGCTATTTCAGGGCATACCGTTAGCTATAACCGGGATATTTCACAGTATACTGTCAATCACAACCGGGCTATTTCAATATAAACTGGCAGCTATAAACATTCCATTTCAGGTTATACCGTCAGCTATAACCGGGCTACTTCAAGGTATACCGTCAGCAATAACTGTGCTATTTTAAGATATACTGGAAGACATAACTGGGCTATTTCAAAATATGCTGGAAGCTATAACAGGGCTATTTCACGATTCACTGGTAGCTATAAACGTGCTATTTCAGATTATACCGTCAGCCATAATCAGGCATTTTCACTGTATATTTTCAGCTATAACCGGGCTATTTCAGGGTATACCGTCAGCTATATCTGGGCTATTTCAGGTTATACTGTCAGCTATAAACAGGTTATTTCAGAAATACCGTCAGCTATAACCAGGCTATTTCAGGGTATACCTTCAGATATAACCAGGCTATTTCACGATATACTGTCAGCTATATAATCTGACTATTTCAGATTATACCATCAGCTATAACCAGGATATTTCAGGGTATACCGTCACCTATAACCGGGATAGTTCACGGTATACTGTCAGCTATAACCAGGCTATTTCACGATATACTGGCAGCTATAACTGGGCTATTTCACAATATACTGGCAGCTATAAAAGGGCTATTTAATGATATACTGGCAGCTATAACCGGGCTATTTCAGGGCATACCGTCAGCTATCTCCTGTAAGTCGCTCTGGATAAGAGCGTCTGCTAAATGACTAAAATGTAAAATGTAAATGATAACCGGGATATTTCACAGTATACTGTCAATCACAACCGGGCTATTTCAATATAAACTGGCAGCTATAAACATTCCATTTCAGGTTATACCGTCAGCTATAACCGGGCTACTTCACTGTATACCGTCAGCAATAACTGTGCTATTTCAAGATATACTGGAAGACATAACTGGGCTATTTCACGTTACATTTTCAGCTATAACCAGGATATTTCAGGGTATATACCATCAGCTAGATCCGGGCTATTTCAGAGTATACCATTAGCTATAACCGGTCTATTTCACGGTATATGGTCAGCTATAACCGGGCTATTTCAGGGTATACCGTCAGCTATATCCAGGCTATTTCAGGTTATACTGTCAACTATAACTAGGCTATTTCATGTTATACTGTCAGCTATAATCAGGCTATTTCAGGGCATACCGTCAGCTATAACCAGGCAATTTCACGGTTTACTGTCAGCTATAACCAGGCTATTTCAGGGTATACCATCAGCTATAACCGGGATATTTCAGGTTATACCGTCAGCTATAACCAGGCTATTTCATGGTATACCGTCAGCTATAACCGGGATATTTCACGGTAAACTGTCAGCTATAAACCGGCTATTTCACGATATACTGTCAGCTATAACTGGGATTTTTCACAATATACTGGCAGCTATAACCGGGCTATTTCAGGTTATACCGTCAGCTATATCCAGGCTATTTCACGGTATACCGTCAGCTATAACCGGGCTATTACAGGGTATAACGTCAGCTATAACCGGGCTATTTCACAATATACTGTCAGCTATAACCAGGCTATTTCAGGTTATACCGTCAGCTATATCCAGGCTATTTCAGGGTATACCATCAGTAATAACCGGGCTATTTCACGGTAAATGGTCAGCTTTAACCGGCTATTTCAGGGTATACTGTCAGCAATAACCGGGTATTTCACAATACACTGTCAGCTATAAACGGGCTATTTCAGGGCATACCGTCAGCTCTAACCAGGATATTTCACAGTATACTGTCAGCTATAACTGGGCTATTAAACAATATGCTGGCAGCTATAACCGGGCTATTTCATGAAATACTGGCAGCTATAAACGTGATATTTCAGGTTATACCGTCAGCTATAACCGGGCTATTTCAGGGCAAACTCTCAGGTATAAACGCGATATTTCATAGTATACTGTCAATCACAACCGGGCTATTTCACGATATACTGGCAGCTATAACTGGGATATTTCACAATATGCTGGCAGCTATAACCGGGCTATTTCAATATAAACTGGCAGCTATAAACATTCCATTTCAGGTTATACCGTCAGCTATATCCGGGCTATTTCAGAGTATACCATCAGCTATAACCAGTCTATTTCACGGTATATGGTCAGCTATAACCGGAATATTTCAGGGTATACCTTCAGATATAACCAGGCTATTTCAGGGTATACCGTCAGCTAGACCGGGCTATTACAGGGCATACCGTCAGCTATAACCAGGCAATTTCAGGGCATACATCAACTATAACCTGACTATTTCAAGGTATACCGTCAGCTATAACCGGGCTATTTCAGGGCATACATCAACTATAACCGGACTATTTCAAGGTATACCGTCAACTATAACCGGACTATTTCAAGGTATACCGTCAACTATAACCGGACTATTTCAGGGCATACCATCAGTTATAACCGGGCTATTTCAGGTGAAACCGTCAGCTATATCCAGGCTATTTCAGGGTATACCATCAGCTATAACTGGGCTATTTCAGGGTATACCATCAGCTATAACAGGGATATTTCAGGGTAGTCCGTCAGCTATAACAGGTCTATTTCAGGGTATACGTCAGCTATAACCGGGCTATTTCACGGTATACCGTCAGCTATAACCGGGGAATTTCACGGTATACCGTCAGCTATAACTGGGCTATTTTAGGTTATACCGTCAGCTATAACCGGGCTATTTCAGGGTATACCATCAGCTATAACCTGGGTATTTCACAATTTACTGTCAGCTATAACCGGGCTATTTCAGGGTATATCGTCAGCTCTAACCGGGCTATTTCACAATACACTAGCAGCTATAACAGGTTAATTTCAGGGTATACCGTCAACTATAAAAGGGCTATTTCACGATATACTGTCAGCTATAACCAGGCTATTTCATGTTATATTGTCAGCTATAACTGGGCTATTTCAGGGTATACCGTCAGCTATAACCGGGCTTTTTCAGGGTATACCGTCAGCTATAACCGGGATATTTCACAGTATACTGTCAGCTATAACCGGGCTATTTCATGATATACTGGCAGCTATAACTGGGCTATTTCACAATATGCTGGTAGCTATAACCGGGCTATTTCAGGTTATACCGTCAGCTATAACCGGGCTATTTCAGGTTATACCGTTAGGTATAACCGGGCTATTTCACGATATACTAGCAGCTATAACAGGTTAATTTCAGGGTATACCGTCAGCTATAACCGGGATATTTCACAGTATACTGTCAGCTATAACCAGGCTATTTCATGTTATATTGTCAGCTATAACCGGGCTATTTCACGGTATACTGTCAGCCATAACCAGGCTATTTGAGGGCATTCCGTCAGCTATAACCAGGCTATTTCAGGGTATACAGTCAGCTATAATCAGGCTTTTTCAGGGCATACTGTCAGCTATATCCGGGCTATTTCACGATATACTGTCAGCTATAACCGGGCTGTTTCATGTTATACTGTCAGCTATAATCAGGCTATTTCAGGGTATACCGTCAGCTATAACCGGGCAATTTAACGGATACTGTCAGCTATAACCAGGCTTTTTCTGGGTATACCGTCAGCTATAACCGGGCTATTTCACGGTATACCGTCAGCTATAACCTGGCTATTTCACGGTATACTGTCAGCCATAACCAGGCTATTTGAGGGCATTCCGTCAGCTATAACCAGGCTATTTCAGGGTATACAGTCAGCTATAATCAGGCTATTTCAGGGCATACTGTCAGCTATATCCGGGCTATTTCACGATATACTGTCAGCTATAACCGGGCTGTTTCATGTTATACTGTCAGCTATAATCAGGCTATTTCAGGGTATACCGTCAGCTATAACCGGGCAATTTAACGGATACTGTCAGCTATAACCAGGCTTTTTCTGGGTATACCGTCAGCTATAACCGGGCTATTTCATAGTATACCGTCAGCTATATCCTGGCTATTTCAGGTTATACCGTCAGCTATAACTGGGATATTTCAGGGTATACCGTCAGCTATAACCGGGCTATTTCAGGTTATACCGTCAGCCATAACCAGTGTATTTCACGGTATATTTTCAGCTATAACCAGGCTATTTCAGGGTATACCGTCAGCTATAACCGGGCTATTTCACAGTATACCGTCAGCTATAACCGGGCTATTTCAGGTTATACCATCAGCTATAACTGGGATATTTCAGGGTGTACCGTCAGCTATAACCGGGCTATTTCACAGTATACCGTCAGCTATAACCGGGCTATTTCAGGTTATACCATCAGCTATAACTGGGATATTTCAGGTTATACCATCAGCTATAACTGGGATATTTCAGGGTGTACCGTCAGCTATAACCGGGCTATTTCACAGTATACCGTCAGCTATAACCGGGCTATTTCAGGTTATACCATCAGCTATAACTGGGATATTTCAGGGTATACCATCAGCTATAACCGGGCTATTTCAGGGTGTACCGTCAGCTATAACCGGGCTATTTCACAGTATACCGTCAGCTATAACCAGGCTTTTTCACAATATACTGGCACAATTTGTTTTCTGTGGAATACCATTAAGTGAAGTCATCTTTCGCAACCTTTTCTCCTGCAAAAGCTGCCAATGTAAATACAACAATGCAGTTGCAAATGTAAAATAGCTCTCAATGTTAGCAGTAGGCATAGACCGAGGCAGAGAACGGTAGCCGTATATGTGGACTTGTAGTGATAGCTAATTACATCGTCATAACGAGATGAGTGTGGCAGTGTTCTCCAGTGCTGTAGAAACAGTCCTCTGGGAGTTCTATACAGGTGTTATAGCACTTTGGTTTATGGCTCATGCTCATCTCTTCAGAACGCCAACCGTCAACTGAACCAAATAGATGCCAAACTCTTATAGTTATGGGCCAATAGAGTTAATGATATAGGGGAAACACTGGTGCAGACCCTATCGGACTGTACAGACGGCAGCTGTCAAGCGGGAGTACGTGCCGAATCTAACAGTACTGAAGGACTCTGACATGCTGGACTGATTAAATCCCTAACCTCATTTTAGCATTGACTGACAGAGCTGGAGAGAGCTGTATTCGGTGATGTAACCCATTTTACACGCATGGATGCGTAAGTGTTTTGCAGTCTGTGGTGGTCCTTGTATTTTCCAGTGAAAGTTTTGATGAATTTCAACGTTTTCTCTTTCAATTAGATCAAATGAGTTCCAAAATGCTGCACATGCTGTTCATTCAGGAACAGGGACACCAATGCAGAAATACCACCTGTTTTACAGTGTCCTGATGTAACCAGAATTACATGTCTATACGTGTGTGTGTGTATGTGTGTGTGCATGTACGTGTGCGAGGAGTGATAGAGATGTCGCTGGTTGACAAGAGGGGAAATTAACCAAAATACATATGATCCTCTCGTGTTTACACAGGCAGCTCAATTCTAATGTGTCTTTTGACCAATCAGATCAGCTTTTTTCCAATAATTGGGCAAAAGATCAGAATTTGGCTACCTGTGTAAACGCAGTCTTATATACTATACTGGGACAAGCCACAGTCACTGGGTTGCCACTTCAGTGGTTTCTTGCCATGGAAACTTCTGTGACATACCACTTCAACCAGAAAGATTCTCAATTTAAATTTGCAGGAATAATTTACAACTCTAAATATCTGAGACATGAATGCATAATCAAACCAACTGCCAACTAGTTTATAAAATATCTTAACAACAGTTGCAAAGTTATTGATGATTTAAAAAAATCCCAACAGATTTCTGTTGGCCCTGCTTGACTCTCTCTCTCTCTCTTCCAATGCTGTCACAGTGGTGGTAGTGGTGGAGGTGGTGGAGGTGGTGGAGGTGGTGGTAGAGGTAGAGGTTATGGTGGAGGTAGTGGTGGTGGAGGTGGTGGAGGTGGTGATGGTTATGGTGGAGGTAGTGGTGGTGGAGGTGGTGGTGGAGGTGGTGGAGGTGGTGGCGGTAGTGGTGGTGGAGGTGGTGATGGTGGTGGTGATGGAGTATGGTGGAGGTGGTGGTGGAGGTGGTGATGGAGGTGGTGATGGTGGAGGTGGGGGTGATGGAGGTGGTGGAGGTGGTAGTGGTGGAGGTGGTGGAGGTGGTAGTGGTGGAGGTGGTGGAGGTGGTGGTGGTGGAGGTGGTGATTGAGGTGGTGGAGGAGGTGGAGGTGGTAGAGGATGTGGATGTGGTGGAGGTGATGGAGGTGGTGATGGTGGTGGTGATGGAGTATTGGTGTTGGAGGTTGTGATGGGGTGGATGTGATGGAGGTGGTGATGGTAGTGGTGAAGGAGTTTTGGGGTGGATGTGGTGGTGGAGGGTGTGGAGGTGGTGATGGAGGTGGTGGTGGAGGTGGTGATTGAGGTGGTGGAGGAGGTGGTGGAGGTGGTGGAGGTGGTAGTGGAGGTGGTGGAGGTGGTAGTGGAGGTGGTGATGGTGGTGGTGATGGAGTTTGGTGGTAGAGGTGGTGATGGAGGTGGTGGTGGAGGTGGTGGAGGTGGTGATGGTTATGGTGGAGGTAGTGGTGGCGGAGGTAGTGGTGGTGGAGGTTGTGGTGGAGGTGGTGGAGGTGGTGGAGGTGGTGATGGTTATGGTGGAGGTGGTGGAGGTGGAGGTGGTGGAGGTGGTGGTAGTGGTGGTGGAGGTGATGATGATGGTGGAGGAGGGGGTGATGGTGGTGGAGGTGGAGGTGGTGGAGGTGGTGATGATGGAGGTGGTGGAGGAGGTGGTGATGATGGAGGTGGAGGTGGTGGAGGTGGTGGAGGTAGTGATGATGGAGGTGGTGGAGGTGGTGGAGGTGGTGGTGGTGGATGTGGTAGTGATGGTGGAGGTGGTGATAGTGGTGGTGATGGTGATTGGGGTTGGTTACAATAAAAAGGAATGTTATGTGTGCCGAGGATTTTTTTTTAACCTTTGCGGCAGCAGCAGCCAGCTGCCAATTTTTTAAACAGTGCATACTTGTCAGAGATGCACTTGGAAAACACCTTTCATTCTTTCTTGACTACTTTGGGATCGCTGTCTGTTGCAAGTGTGGACAACGTGGCTTTTGTCTTAGCAGCGCCAGGCATTCAGGGTGAGCATGCAGTGAATAAAGGTTTTAAAGGGATAGTTCACAATTTAAACTTTTTGAAGCGCTAACCAGGAGATTCTGGACATTGCTAAATGATGGGCTATGTTGGGACCAGAGATTTTCTAATCAGGTCATATGTTGTTTATTTTACTCCTGGGGGAAAAAATCCTGGCCTTGGGGAGGATAAAAATTCTGTCAACATGCAGCAACATTGTAGTTGTTCATATTAATTATATTTTAAAGTAGGGGTGTTTCCTATACACAGACACAGAGAAAGCAACCCGATTGGACAATACAACTCACAGGGCTTTTGCATCATGTAGTCTTGCCCTATGCAACTGTAGGCCAAATAAAACATTTCCTCACAGTCTATAGCAGCTATTGTGTTTATTGACTAATTCCAGTTAATCAGTTTGGATTGAAAAAGTCTAGGTAACCTAGTCAGCCCAAGTTTGAATAAAACCAAATTTTATCCATTTCACATTTTCTCACAAACAAATGGCCTATATAAAGGGCCTTTGGAAAGTATTTAGACCCCTTGACTTTTTCCACATTTTGTTACGTTACAGCCTTATTCTAAATTGATTAAATAAATTGTTTTCCCTCAATCTACACACAATACCCCATAATGACAAAGCGAACAGGTTTAGAAATGTTTGCTAATGTATATTTAAAAATAAAACTGAAATACCTTATTTACAGTATTCAGACCCTTTGCTATGAGACTCGAAATTGAGCTCAGGCGCATCCTGTTTCCATTGATCATCCTTGAGATGTTTCTACAACTTGATTGGAGTCCACCTGTGGTAAATTCAATTGATTGGACATGATTTGGAAAGGCACACACCTGTCAATATAAGGTCCCACAGTTGACAGTGCATGTCAGAGCAAAAACTAAGCCAGGAGGTCGAAGGAATTGTCCGTAGAACTCTGTGACAGGATTGTGTTGAGGCACAGATCTGGGGAAGGGGTACCAAAAACATTCTGCAGCATTGAAGGTCTCCAAGAACACAGTGGCCTCCATCATTCTTACAGTGGGGAGAACAAATATTTGATACACTGCCGATTTTGCAGGTTTTCCTACTTACAAAGCATGTAGAGGTCTGTAATTTTTATCATAGGTACACTTCAACTGTGAGAGACGGAATCTAAAACAAAAATCCAGAAAATCATATTGTATGATTTTTAAGTAATTAATTTGCATTTTATTGCATGACATAAGTATTTGATACATCAGAAAAGCAGAACTTAATATTTGGTACAGAAACCTTTGTTTGCAATTACAGCGATCATACGTTTCCTGTAGGTCTTGACCAGGTTTGCACACACTGCAGCAGGGATTTTGGCCCACTCCTCCATACAGACCTTCTCCAGATCCTTCAGGTTTCGGGGCTGTCGCTGGGCAATACGGACTTTCAGCTCCCTCCAAAGATTTTCTATTTGGTTCAGGTCTGGAGACTGGCTAGGCCACTCCAGGACCTTGAGATGCTTCTTTCGGAGCCACTCCTTAGTTGCCCTGGCTGTGTGTTTCGGGTCATTGTCATGCTGGAAGACCCAGCCACGACCCATCTTCAATGCTCTTACTGAGGGAAGCAGGTTGTTGGCCAAGATCTCGCGATACATGGCCCCATCCATCCTCCCTTCAATACGATGCAGTCGTACTGTCCCCTTTGCAATAAAGCATCCCCAAAGAATGGTGTTTCCACCTCCATGCTTCACGGTTGGGATGGTGTTCTTGGGGTTGTACTCATCCTTCTTCTTCCTCCAAACACGGCGTGTGGAGTTTAGACGAAAAAGCTCTATTTTTTGTCTCATCAGACCACATGACCTTCTCCCATTCCTCCTCTGGATCATCCAGATGGTCATTGGCAAACTTCAGACGGGCCTGGACATGCGCTGGCTTGAGCAGGGGGATCTTGCGTGCGCTGCAGGATTTTAATCCATGACGGCGTAGTGTGTTACTAATGGTTTTCTTTGAGACTGTGGTCCCAGCTCTCTTCAGGTCATTGACCAGGTCCTGCCGTGTAGTTCTGGGCTGATCCCTCACCTTCCTCATGATCATTGATGCCCCACGAGGTGAGATCTTACATGGAGCCCCAGACCGAGGGCGATTGACCGTCATCTTGAACTTCTTCCATTTTCTAATAATTGCGCCAACAGTTGTTGCCTTCTCACCAAGCTGCTTGCCTATTGTCCTGTAGCCCATCCCAGCCTTGTGCAGGTCTACAAATGTATTCCTGATGTCCTTACACAGCTCTCTGGTCTTGGCCATTGGTGGAGAGGTTGGAGTCTGTTTGATTGAGTGTGTGGACAGGTGTCTTTTATACAGGTAACGAGTTCAAACAGGTGCAGTTAATACAGGTAATGAGTGGAGAACTGGAGGGCTTCTTAAAGAAAAACTAACAGGTCTGTGAGAGCCGGAATTCTTACTGGTTGGTAGGTGATCAAATACTTATGTCATGCAATAAAATGCAAATTAATTACTTAAAAATCATACAATGTGATTTTCTGGATTTTTGTTTTAGATTCTGTCTCTCACAGTTGAAGTGTACCTATGATAAAAATTACAGACCTCTACATGCTTTGTAAGTAGGAAAACCTGCAAAATCGGCAGTGTATCAAATACTTGTTCTCCCAACTGTATATGGAAGAAGTTTGGAACCACCAAGACTCTTCCTAGAGCTGGCCGCCCGGCCAAACTGAGCAATTAGGGGAGAAGGGCCTTGGTGAACCCGATGGTCACTCTGACAGAGCTCTAGAGTTCCTTTGTGGAGATGGGAAACCCTTCCAGAAGGACAACCATCTCTGCAGCGCTACACCAATCAGGCCTTTATTGTAGAGTGGTGCCTTTACTCCTCAGTAAAAGGCACATGACAGCCCGCTTGGAGTTTTCCAAAAGGCACTTTCAGACTCTCAGACACAGAGAAACCAGATTCTCTGGTCTGATGAAACCTAGATTTAACTATTTGGCCTGAATACCAGGTGTCACGTCTGGAGGAAACCTGGCACCATCCCTACGGTGAAGCATGGTGGTGGCAGCATCATGCTGTGGGGATGTTTTTGAGTGGCAGAGACTGGGAGACTAGTCAGGATCGAGGCAAAGAACAGAGAGATCCTTGATGAAAACATGCTACAGAGCGCTCAGGACCTCAGACTGGTGCGAAGGTTCACCTTCCAACAGGACAATGACCCCAAGCACACAGCCAAGACAATGCAGGAGTGGCTTCCGGAAAAGTCTCTGAATGTCCTTGAGTGGCCCAGCCAGAGCCCAGACTTGAACCCGATCGAACATCTCTGGAGAGACCTGAAAATAGCTGTGCTGCAACGATCCCCATCCAACCTGACAGACCTTGAGAGAAACTACCCAAATACAGGTGTGTCAAGCTTGTAGCGTCATACCCAAGAAGACTCGAGGCTGTAATTGCTGCCAAATCTGCTTCAACAAAGTACTGAGTAAAGGGACTGAATACTTATGTAAATGTGATATTTCCGTTTATTTTTTATTTTTAATACATTTGCAAACATTTCTAAAAACCTGTTTTGCTTTGTCATTATGGGGCATTGTGTGTAGATTGATGAGGGGGAAAAACTATTTATTCCATTTTAGAATAAGGCTGTAACGTAACAAAATGTGGAAAAAGTCAAGGGGTCTGAATACATTCCGAATGCACAACGTTACCGCTGCATTTACCCTGGCCAGAGGGACAGGGCACATAGTAGTCTAGACTATGCAGCTGCTGTTGTAAGTAGCCTACAGTTGAGTTTTTGCTTGTGTCTGTCGGGAGTGATGCACAGGCAGCCGCTGATTGGCTGAATACCCAGGGCTGGTGTTGGTGGTTGGTGTTCTCAGCAAAGCAGCATGACAGAAATGTGATGCCATGTTTTCGAACTACCGGTAGTTTATTTAAGATATATAAAGTGATCTGTGCATTTGAACAACAGCATAAATACACCTATTTAACTGTTCATGTAAAAAAAAAGAGAAGGTTCTCTCTAGTGTATCCCTCTAGTGTATCTCTCTAGTGTATCCCTCTAGTGTATCCCTCCAGTGTATCCCTCTAGTGTATCCCTCTAGTGTATCCCTCTAGTGTATCCCTCTAGTGTATCTCTCTAGTGTATCCCTCTAGTGTATCTCTCTAGTGTATCCCTCTAGTGTATCTCTCTAGTGTATCTCTCTAGTGTATCTCTCTAGTGTATCCCTCTAGTGTATCTCTCTAGTGTATCCCTCTAGTGTATCTCTCTAGTGTATCCCTCTAGTGTATCTCTCTAGTGTATCCCTCTAGTGTATCCCTCTAGTGTATCCCTCTAGTGTATCCCTCTAGTGTATCTCTCTAGTGTATCTCTCTAGTGTATCCCTCTAGTGTATCTCTCTAGTGTATCCCTCTAGTGTATCCCTCTAGTGTATCCCTCCAGTGTATCCCTCTAGTGTATCCCTCTAGTGTATCCCTCTAGTGTATCCCTCTAGTGTATCCCTCTAGTGTATCCCTCTAGTGTATCTCTCTAGTGTATCCTCTAGTGTATCTCTCTAGTGTATCCCTCTAGTGTATCTCTCTAGTGTATCTCTCTAGTGTATCCTCTAGTGTATCTCTCTAGTGTATCTATCTAGTGTATCCCTCTAGTGTATCTCTCTAGTGTATCCCTCTAGTGTATCTCTCTAGTGTATCCCTCTAGTGTATCTCTCTAGTGTATCCCTCTAGTGTATCCCTCTAGTGTATCTCTCTAGTGTATCTCTCTAGTGTATCTCTCTAGTGTATCCCTCTAGTGTATCTCTCTAGTGTATCCCTCTAGTGTATCTCTCTAGTGTATCCCTCTAGTGTATCCCTCTAGTGTATCTCTCTAGTGTATCTCTCTAGTGTATCTCTCTAGTGTATCCCTCTAGTGTATCTCTCTAGTGTATCCCTCTAGTGTATCTCTCTAGTGTATCTCTCTAGTGTATCCCTCTAGTGTATCCCTCTAGTGTATCTCTCTAGTGTATCCCTCTAGTGTATCTCTCTAGTGTATCTATCTAGTGTATCCCTCTAGTGCACATATGTCAGAGTCAAGGCCCGCGGGCCACATCCGGCCCGCGAGAAGGTTTTTTACGGCCCCTGGGATGATCTTGATTTATTATTAGAACCGGCCCGCAGACCGCAGCAAGCCGGCAGCCCGCAGATCTTTTACACGCACCAATACTACATTTCCCACAATGCAACGGTGACGCACCGAGCAGTAGGCTGCTTCATTTCAATATTTATTGGCACAGCAGTCGTCAGCATCACAGTAAAATTAACTTTCAGATACCCATCAAAAATGGCAAAACGGAAGGTGGACACTGAGAACCGGGGGTTTCAAACAAGGTGGGAGTCGGAGTATATGTTCACGGAGGTAGCTGGAAAACCTGTGTGTCTTCTGTGTGGAGAAAGTGTGGCGGTACTGAAAGAGTATAATCTGAGACGACATTATGAAACGAAACACGCGGACAAAAACAAGAATATGGACATGGAACAAAGGCTACAAAAGGCAGAGGAATTAAAACGAGGCCTCAAATCTCGACAGGCTCTGTTCAAAAAAGCCAAATCACAAGGCCAGGCTGCTGTCAAGGCCAGTTTTATTTTGGCAGAAGAGATCGCTAAATCAGCCCGGCCATTTACGGAGGGGGATTTCATCAAAAACGTTTCCTCCCGACACAATGCCCCAGCTGCGCATCCAGGCTGCTCAAACGTTGTCTATGTTTGGCAGCACATACCTGTGTGAACAACTGTTTTCTTTGATGAACCTGAACAAAACATCACACAGAAGTCGACTTACTGCTGAACACCTCCACTCAATTCTGAGGATTTCCTCAGCTCAGAGCCTTACCCCGAACATTGATGAACTTGTGGAAAAGATGGGACACCACCAAGTATCACCCTCAACCTCAAACAAGTGAACATTACTGTGCAATCACATATTTAGAGTTTTTACTCAGTTCAAGTTTAAAAGTTAAAGTTTAATATTTGTTTTCACTGCATGTTACTTCTCCTTAAACAAAGTGTTGTTTTTGATTAATAGATTTTTGCACTTTATTTTATTGTATTTCAATCCAATTATATTTTAAAAATATTTCAGTTGAGTGGATGATAGAAAATTGCTATTATTGTTTTTTTCTTTGAAGTAAATTTAGCCCACTTTTGCTAAAATAGAAAATATAGGCTACTGATGGTGCCTTGAATACCGGTTTCTTTCATTTAATGTTCATGTTATGGGGATTTTTATATAAAGGAAATTTGTCTTTTGTGTCTGTTGAAAATTAAAGATTACTGACAGAGCCATAAGAAAATATTGCTTTATTTATCTGATCATATTGGAATATATTTGTTAGGTTTTCAGTAGGTTCAATTAGGTTCACTAGACTATATGCGTCATTTAAAAATTTTTCAATGAACATTCGAACAGTCCGGCCCTCGGCTTGTAGCTAAATTTTTTATTTGGCCCTCCGTCCATTTGACTTTGACACCCCTGCTCTAGTGTATCTCTCTAGTGTATCCCTCTAGTGTATCTCTCTAGTGTATCTGTCTAGTGTATCTCTCTAGTGTATCCTCTAGTGTATCTCTCTAGTGTATCCCTCTAGTGTATCTCTCTAGTGTATCCCTCTGGTGTATCTCTCTAGTGTATCTCTCTAGTGTATCCTCTAGTGTATCTCTCTAGTGTATCTATCTAGTGTATCCCTCTAGTGTATCTCTCTAGTGTATCCCTCTAGTGTATCTCTCTAGTGTATCCCTCTAGTGTATCTCTCTAGTGTATCCCTCAAGTGTATCCCTCTAGTGTATCTCTCTAGTGTATCCCTCTAGTGTATCTCTCTAGTGTATCCCTCTAGTGTATCTCTCTAGTGTATCCCTCTAGTGTATCTCTCTAGTGTATCTCTCTAGTGTATCCCTCTAGTGTATCTCTCTAGTGTATCCCTCTAGTGTATCCCTCTAGTGTATCCCTCTAGTGTATCCCTCTAGTGTATCCCTCTAGTGTATCCATCTAGTGTATCTCTCTAGTGTATCCTCTAGTGTATCCCTCTAGTGTATCCCTCTAGTGTATCCCTCTAGTGTATCTGTCTAGTGTATCTCTCTAGTGTATCCCTCTAGTGTATCCCTCTAGTGTATCTGTCTAGTGTATCCCTCTAGTGTATCCCTCTAGTGTATCCCTCTAGTGTATCCCTCTAGTGTATCCCTCTAGTGTATCCCTCTAGTGTATCTCTCTAGTGTATCCTCTAGTGTATCTCTCTAGTGTATCTATCTAGTGTATCTCTCTAGTGTATCTCTCTAGTGTATCCCTCTAGTGTATCCCTCTAGTGTATCCCTCTAATGTATCTCTCTAGTGTATCTCTCTAGTGTATCCCTCTAGTGTATCCCTCTGTCCTTCGACTCTTGTTGGATGTAGTTGTCCGGTTTATCAGGTCCCAGGGTCCCATGACTGTTATGATTAGTTATTTACAAGTTAATTACCATTTCCTTTTTGCTTTAGCGTCATCTGTACCTGATAGAGCAGCTCTAGTCTCACGTGTGGAAGTAAGCAGTCTGGAGACTCTTTGAGAGGAGGAGACTAGAGCAGACCCAGAAGTTCTGACTAAACGGACACACATTTGAGCGCCCCCAGGATGGTCCATTTACACTGAGTATACAAAACATTAAGAACACATGCTCTTTCCATGACATTGACTGACCAGGTTAATTCAAGTGAAAGCTATGATCCCTTATTTATGTCACCTGTTAAATCCACTTCAATCAGTGTAGATGAAGAGGAGGAGAGGTAAACATTTTTTTTTTTAGATTTGAGAAAACTGAGACATGGATTGTGTATGTGTACCATTCAGAGGGTGAATGGGCAAGACAAAAAACGTAAGTGCCTTTGAACGGGTATGGTAGTAGGTGCCAGGCAAACCGGTTTGTGTCAAGAGCTGCAACATTGCTGGGTTTTTCATGCTCAACAGTTTCCTGTGTGTATCAAGAATGGTCCACCACACAAAGGACATCCAGTCAACTTGACACAACTGTGGGAAGCATTGGAGTCAACATGGGCCAGCATCCCTGTGGAACGCTTTCAACACCTTGTAGAGTCCATGCCCTGATGAATTGAGGCTGTTCTGAGGGGGTACCATAGTTTAATACCTAAAAATGCTCATTTTATACAATGGGGATCCCCTTCGAAACCAATAAAAGAAATAGCAAAATAATTAGTCCCCAATGAAACTCACGGTCCGGAATCCAGGTCACCTGAATGTGACTGACGAAAAGTGTGCGAGTGCAAACAGTCCAACGAGCCTGTCACTCAGAGCTCAGTCTCTCACAGCATCTCCAACGGTTCAACGGTCCAACGGTTACTAACAGTTAATTACTGGGGATACTAACAGTTAATTACTGGGGATACTAACAGTTCATTACTGGGGTTACTCACAGCTCTTTACTGGGGTTACTCAGACAGAGTTAAACTAACTTTTTTTAAACAATGTAACTAAATTAGTCCGGGCAAGAAAGAGCTAAAAGTCTCGACAAGTCCCAACACCTTTGACCTCAGAAGCATGCAATACGTTAATATATACACAGCATCGTCAATGTGTCATAGCTTGACATCATACAAGTACACAGATAAACATACATCATGTTTCGTCAAATAAAATAAAAATATACCTCAAAAAGGGATGCTTCTCAGAACATCAGCAGTACTTGAACCCTTTTTACCCTGTTTATATCAAAGAGGTGGCAAAATGGCTGTATACCTCTGTGTACTATGGTGGTCGTGTTGTGAGGTGTACCTAATTAATTACAAGAGTGCCTGACTACTGGCTTCACCACTCTCTTGCTTGGTGGTACTAGCCATGGCAGTTCTGGAATGGCCTGAGCATCCACTGTGGATGTGGAGGGCCGGACAGCTTCCTCCTTAGGGTCCCTCTCCTGTCCATCTCCTGTGGAGGACAAAACGGGTCCTCGTCTGGATAACTCTGCCGTTCATCTCCTTTGGATAGCAGGGTCCCTCTTCAGTTTATCTCCTGTGGCTCCTTCCAGTTCTGGGTAAAACTGGGGTAGGTGCAGTCAGGGTGAACGCGGTAGCCTCTGGATTTAGAAACTGCCGGTTGAGGTTTCTGAACTCCAAGGAGGGCATTGGCATCTGGGGGTAATCAAACTCTTCCTCTGAATTACTTTCCTCTGCCTCAGATCCATCCAACAGCAAGGGAGTGGGGACTGGCTCCTGGATAGCAGCACTTCCTGTGGGCTGTTCAGTTCTCCTCCTCCTTTGACTCCATGTTTGGACTGGCCTGTCTGGCAGAGTCTCCTCTTGATCAGTGAGCTCCACGAACTGGCTAATGGGCAGCAGGTGGTTCCTGTGAAGGATTTTTCACTGGTCCCCTGCCATTTTCTGGCTTCACCTGGTAGGTGGTTAGGCCTGGGAGCTTCTTTGAGATGAGGTAGGGCTCAGGCTTCCATCGGTTGGCTGTCTTGTGCTTACCGGGCATGCCAAGGTTTATGCTTCACCTTCTTGTCCGCATTAGCCTTCTTCGCAGCATTGTTCCACCCTGCAGCACTTGATGAAAGGTTGTAGGCCTCTCGGCGCTGGTCTTGGAGCTTGACTGTGTACTGCAGGTAGTCGCTTGGAGTGCCTCCATCAGGGCTCACTCCAATTAATTCCTTGAGAAGCCAGTGATGTAAAAATCAAGCCAGAGCTGTACATATCTTTTACATGGAGATTACGTTCATTTGTCAACTTAGGCCTCTGAGCAAATATTACTCAGTTCATGTAACATATCTGGTTGCAGATAAAGTTATAGTGAGATAATGTTGGTAACACTAGATCAGGGCCGAGCAAACTGGGGCCCATTGGCTAAGTGACAATGTTTGGTTTGGCCCGCCAAAATGATTATTTTTTTTGGAGCAGAACTCAGTCGGGGTTTCAACTTACTGTTGAGTGTTAGAATAGTAGAATACACAAGGTGCATTTTCGAAATGTGGTTGTGCATCAACAGTTTGTCTCTTGTTATGTCAGTCACTGACAGTCACTTGATTAGCCCATGTCAGCATTTTTTTTTTTTAGATTGGTAAATTAGTCTAGCCAGCTATCTAAATGTGTGGTAATCATGGCTGAAATGCATGGCCCTGACCTCCAGAGGGCCCCCACTGATTTTGTTAAGCTTACCGTGTCCTTCCTTGTCAAAACAGTTAGCGCGTATAAATCTGATCAAATCTGGTGACGTTTCAGTTCGTTTTAGTCTTCGGCAGGGTTCGTTTTTTTTTTTTAAGCTGTTCGAGGCTAGTCGAAGTTCGGTCGCCGAAGATTACACCCTTCATCAGTGATTGGTCAACAGTAGGGATTCCTCAATTTAGTGTTTGTTGTCGTTCAACGAGAGACAACTCGTTTTCACTTGAGAAATACAGCACAAAACACATCTTAGTGTTTTCAACCGAAGGTCATTTAAGGGAGTGTGCGAAGCACAGACATTCGCTTCGCCCAGCTGAGTTCAGCTGAGTTCTGCTGAGTTCAGCTGAGTTCTGCTGAGTTCTGCTGAGTTCAGCTGAGTTCAGCTGAGTTCAGCTGAGTTCTGCTGAGTTCTGCTGAGTTCAGCTGAGTTCTGCTGAGTTCTGCTGAGTTCTGCTGAGTTCAGCTGAGTTCTGCGGAGTTCTGCGGAGTTCAGCTGAGTTCTGCTGAGTTCTGCTAGGAGCAAACCCAACCTACTGTATGTACAGAATCTGGACGCCTTTAGTCACTCTCACTCCGATATCAATCAATCAATTCAGATGTATTTATAAAGCCCTTTTTACATCAGCAGTCACAATGTGCGTATACAGAAACCCAGCCTAAAACACCAAAGAGCAAGCAATGCAGATGTAGAAGCACGCAGGCTAGGAAAAACTCCCTAGAACGGCAGGAACCTAGGAAGAAAACCTAGAGAGGAACCAGGCTCAAGAGGGGTGGCCAGTCCTCTTCTGGCTGTGTCGGGTGGAGATTATAAGAGTACATGGCCATTAAGGCCAGATTGTTTTTCAAGATGTTCAAACATGATGTTGATGTTCTAGCAGTGTCTGAATCCTGGCTTAGGAAGGCCACCAAAAATTCAGAAATGTCCATCCCGAATTACAACATTTTCCGTCTAGATAGAACTGTCAAAGGGGGCGGAGTTGCAATCTACTGTAGAGCTCTATCATACTATCCAGGACTGTGCCCAAACAGTTTGAGCTTCTACTTCTAAAAATCCACCTTTACAGAAATGTCTCTCACTGTTGCTGCTTGCTACAGACCCCCCTCAGCCCCCAGTTGTGCCCTGGACACCATATGTGAATTGCTTGCCCCCATCTATCCTCAGAGTTCGTACTGCTTGGTGACCTAAACTGGGATATGCTTAACACCCCGGCCGTCCTACAATCTAAACTAGATGCCCTCAATCTCACACAAATAATCAAGGAACCTACCAGGTACAACCCTAAATCCGTAAACATGGGCACCCTCATAGATATCATCCTGACTCATTTACACTCTAAATACACCTCCGCTGTCTTCAACCAGGATCTCAGCGATCACTGCCTCATTGCCTGCAAATGTCCACCCCTCATCACTGTCAAACACTCCCTAAAACACTTCAGCGAGCAGGCCTTTCTAATTGTCCTGGCCCGGGTATCCTGGATGGATATTGACCACATTCCGTCAGCAGAGGATGCCTGGATGTTCTTCAAAAGTGCTTTCCTCTCCATCTTAAATAAGCATGCCCCATTCAAAAAATGCAGAACTAAGAACAGCTATAGCCCCTGGTTCACCCCAGACTTAACTGCCCTTGACCAGCACAAAAACATCCTGTGGCATACTTCATTAGCGTCGAACAGCCCCCGCGATATGCAACTTTTCAGGGGAGTCAGGAACCAGTATACACAATCAGTTAGCAAAGCAAAGGCTAGCTTTTTCAAACAGACATTTGCATCCTGTAGCACTAACTCCAAAAAGTTTTGGGACACTGTAAAGTCCATGGAGAATAAGAGCACCTCCTCCCAACTGCCCACTGCACTGAGGCTAGGAAACACTGTCACCACCGATAAATCTACGATAATCAAGAATTTCAATAAGCATTTTGCTATGGCTGGCCATGCTTTCCACCTGGCTACCCCTACCCCGGCCACTAGCTCTGCACCCTCCGCTGCAACTTGTCCATGCCCCTCCCGTTTCTCCTTCACCCAAATTCAGATAGCTGATGTCCTGAAAGAGCTGCAAAATCTGGACCCCTACAAATCAGCTGGGCTAGACAAACTGGACCCTTTCTTTCTAAAATTAGCCACCGAAGTTGTCGCAACCCCTATTAGTAGCCTGTTCAACCTCTCTTTCATATCGTCTGAGATCCCCAGAGATTGGAAAGCTGCCGCGGTCATCCCCCTCTTCAAAGGGGGTGACACTCTAGATCCAAACTGTTACAGACCTATATCCATCCTCCCCTGCCTTTCGAAAGTATTTGAAAGCCAAGTTAACAAACAGATCACCGACCATTTAGAATCCCACCGTACCTTCTCCGCTATGCAATCTGGTTTCCGAGCTGGTCATGGGTGCACCTCAGCCACGCTCAAGGTCCTAAACGATATAATAACCGCGATCGATAAAAGACAATACTCTGCAGCAGTCTTTATCGACCTGGCCAAGGCTTTTGACTCTGTCAATCACCAAATTCTTATTGGCAGACTAAATAGCCTTGGTTTCTCAAATGACTGCCTCGCCTGGTTCACCAACTACTTCTCAGATAGAGTTCAATGTGTCAAATCGGAGGGCCTGTTGTCTGGACCTATGGCAGTCTCTATGGGGGTGCCACAGGGTTCAATTCTCGGGCCAACTCTATTCTCTGTGTATATCAATGATGTCGCTCTTGCTGCTGGTGACTCTCAGATCCACCACTACGCAGACGACACCATTTTGTATACATCTGGCCCTTCAATGGACACTGTGTTAACAAACCTCCAAACGAGCTTCAATGCCATACTTTTTTTATTTTCATTTTACCTTAATTTAACTAGGCAAGTCAGTTAAGAACAAATTCTTATTTACAATGACGGCCTACACCGGCCAAACCCGGACGACGCTGGGCCAACACTCGTTCCGTGGCCTCCAACTGCTCTTAAACGCTAGTAAAACTAAATGCATGCTCTTCAATCAAACGCTGCTTGCACCCGCCCAACTAGAATCACTACTCTCGGCGGGTCTAACTTAGAATATGTGGACAACTACAAATACCTAGGTGACTGGTTAGACCGTAAACTCTCCTTCCAGACTCACATTAAGCATCTCCAATCCAAAGTTAAATCTAGAATCGGCTTCCTATTTCGCAACAAAGCCTCCTTCACTCATGCTGCTAAACATGCCCTCGTAAAACTGACTATCCTACCGATCCTTGACTTCGGCGATGTCATTTACAAAATAGTTTCCAACACTCTACTCAGCAAATTGGATGTAGTCTATCATAGTGCCATCCGTTTTGTCACCAAAGCCCCATATACTACCCACCATTGTGACCTGTACACTCTCATTGGCTGACACTTACTACATATTCGTCACCAAACCCACTGGCTCCATGTCATCTATAAATCTCTTCTAGGCAAATTCCCGCCTTATCTTAGCTCATTGGTCACCATAGCAACACCCACCCATAGTATGCGTTCCAGCAGGTATATCTCACTGGTCATCCCCAAAGCCAACACCGCCTTTGGCTGCCCTTCCTTCCAGTTCTCTGCTGCAAATGACTGGAACGAACTGCAAAAATCTCTGAAGCTGGAGACACTTATCTCCCTCACTAACTTTAAGCATCAGTTGTCAGAGCAGCTTACCGATCACTGCACCTGTACACAGCCCATCTGTAATTAGCCCACCCAACTACCTCATCCCCATATTGTTATTTACATTGTTATTTATTTTGCTCATTTGCACCCCAGTATCTCTATTTGCACATCATCTTCAGCACATCTATCACTCCAGTGTTAATACTAAATTATAATTATTTTGCACTATGGCCTATTTATTGCCTTACCTCCATAATGTACTACATTCGCACACACTGTATATAGATTTTCTATTGTGTTATTGACTGTATGTTTTGTTTATTCCATATGTAACTCTGTGTTGTTGTTTTTATCACACTGCTTTGCTTTATCTTTGTGATGCGTGTGATAGAAGGAGTCAGGCTCAGGAGAGTAATACGCGTCCAAAGAGTTTATTCTGTCGATAAACAGTTGCGCAAGCATGCAACAACAACACTCAGGCACAGGGGAAATATCTACCCTGGCAACAACAAGGTAAGGGTAGCTACACACAGCTCACTACAAACAATCACCCACACAGACAAGGAAGCAGAGGGAACACTTATACAATGACTAATTGGGGATAAGGACCAGGTGTGTGTGATTAATTAGACAAGACATGTGGAGTGATGATAAATGGATCGGCAGCAACTAGTAAGCCGGTAACGACGAACGCCGAAACCTGCCCGAACAAGGAGGGGAGGCAGCCTCGGCGGAAGTCCTGACAATCTTGGCCAGGTCGCAGTTGTAAATGAGAACTTGTTCTCAACTGGCTTACCTGGTTAAATAAAGGTTAAATAAAATAATAATAATAAAAAAAGAAGACATTCATAGATGACCAGCAGGGTCAAATTATAATCACAGTGGTTATAAAGGGTGCAACAGGTCAGCACCTCAGGAGTAGATGTCAGTTGGTTTTTCATAGCCGAGCATTCAGAGGTCGAGACAGTAGGTGTGGTAGAGAGAGAGAGAGAGAGAGAGAGAGAGAGAGAGAGAGAGAGAGAGAGAGAGAGAGAGAGAGAGAGAGAGAGAGAGAGAGAGAGAGAGAGAGAGAGAGAGAGAGAGAGAGAGAGAGAGAGAGAGAGAGAGAGAGAGAGAGAGAGAGAGAGAGAGAGAGAGAGAGAGAGAGAGAGAGAGAGAGAGAGAGAGAGAGAGAGAGAGAGAGTGAGAGAGAGAGACATGGCATAACTCATAGCAAAATGTGTAGAATTGCAGGAAATTAGCTGTAAAACTGCAAATTTTTGTCTCCGCCCCATGGAATTCGTTTTTGAATTGAATGAACTTGGTTATAAAATTGCTGAATGTTCTCTCCGCCCCATTGCAAAATGTGTAGAATTGCAGAACACTTGCTTAAAAACTGCAACATTTTCTCTACACCCACATGGTAAAATGTGTAGAATTGCAGGAAATATACTTTAAAACTTAAATTCTTTCTCTCCATTGTCAAGAGGGGGGCAACTCAAATGTCTTGCCTGTGAGGTGGGGGGCCTGTGAAGATGTGGATTTATGCCCACACTGTGTAATCTGCCATTAGGCCCTAGTTTAGAATAGCACGTTCTATTTCCCTTTATGCATTTAGCCATTTCTGTCCGGAGGCACTGTGCAAGACTATATTTTTTCTATAGCTCCTGTGTTAGCAGTAAGCTACTGTTTATAGGTCATGCCCATTTCGGTAGGATAATGTTTGTATGGAAAGGCATTTTTGAATAATCGGTTCCACACATTAATGCTGCTATTTTCCCTGTCTCTAGCCTACCAGAGTGAAGTGTTGTTTCGGGTTTGCACAGAATCATCTTAACACTCGAGAGCTAGAAACTCTGTTTGGTTCGTTCTGTTAAAACGTTCAATTGTTCATACTTCCCACGTTGTGTCGGAGCTCCGTGTGTCACGTCTTGTCTGTGTCATTTTCAGTCGTGCTGCAGGAGCTCCGTGTGTCACGTCTTGTCTGTGTCATTTTCAGTCGTGCTGCAGGAGCTCCGTGTGTCACGTCTTGTCTGTGTCATTTTCAGTCGTGCTGCAGGAGCTCCGTGTGTCACGTCTTGTCTGTGTCATTTTCAGTCGTGCTGCAGGAGCGCGTGTGCTCATTTGAGCACAGCTATATGTTACTGGGTTGCCGTCACACGCCGGTTCCAATTCATGTAAGAATTCACGATGAATGTTTAACGTGTGCCCAATTTAAAAAGTGTACATGGAAGTGGTCACGTCTGTTTTAGACGGAATGTATGTAATGGGGTGGTTAGGAGGAAGCCAGTTACATTTGTATACCAGTTATGTGTGAACATGGGTATGTCCCAGGGAGGGGCTTAGAGGATATAAGTGCCTGTTTTGGGGTTTCTGGGTAGATTGGGTTTGGAGTGGGGAAGCTGCTTGAGCCAGGTACACCCCCAACCTGTAAGAATCATGGAAGCTACAGCCTGTGTTAGGCTTAGTGCAGTCTGTTATTTTCTTTGAGAAGTAAGTCTATTGTCTACCTGTTTACCTTGTAAATATTAATTGCTGGCTATCGCTATTGAACACTGAAAATAAATATGGACACCTTTGCACCAGAACCTTCCGCATCCTTGTGAATATCTGCCCTTAAGACCGCATCTCTACCTGTCTCACAGGGCCCAGAAGTCTATACGAATACTGGTCATCAGAATCTGTTTCTAAGTGTCAAGTTATATGGCTACGATTTTTATCAATGTTTGATGTGTAACTTTACATCATTGTGCAATATGCGGGCCGTGACATAACATCCAAGTTAAGTGCTTCCAAAATGTCTGTAAACCGCCTCTCTGGCAATGTGCTGTAATGTTCATGTCCACGCTCTGTGATACCTTTATCTTCCATAACCATTCAAATGCATCTCTGGACGATATTCCTCAGATGATGATGAACACCTTTAATGAACGCTGAAAATGTGATTTCCACCTCAGAAAAACACAGCTGGTTTCAGCCAATACATTTTGTTCTTCTGATGGCACTTCTATAGGTGCTTAATTGTCTCGGAAATATGCGCAACAGAAAACAGTAGCGCAGAAGTAGAAGGAAAGAGTATGATCGCCCTCGTGGTGAGGCGTAACAGGGATGAAAAGACAATGGATACGTGTTCATGTAGGATCTGACAGTTTTGACATAAAAAAAAAAAACGTAAATTTTAAAAAATTGCGCTGAATGAAGACTTGATTGAACGTGTAGAAATATAGATCAACATGGTCGTACAATATATGCACAAGGGCAGTGTTGTAAACATTTCAAGTTATTTATTTTTTCTTGGATTCATTCATTCATGGTCGGGCAGTCACTCACAATGGTTCATCTTTTTCCCCGTCGAAGCATACTTTTGGAAAACACTCTTTACATGTTATAAACCCGAAGAGAGGCCGAACGTGTTCAGTCGTGCGTGTCTCTGTCAAGAGGCGAACACGAACCCAATGAAAAAGAAAAAGGGTTTTAAACTCCCTTGGTGATTGAACAAATCCAGGTGTTTGTTATTGTAGAAGACTCGTCTTCGTCAGACATTCCCTTGTCAGGAGGTGGGGTGCAGTTAAGCGCAATGCCACAATCCACAAAGGTGGTCCCTTCTTCTTTCTACTGCCCTCGTTGACCCCCCTTGTGGTGAGACGGGATAGGACAGGTGCAAACAATATGGCCGACACCCCCAACCCACTCCTCCTACCTCGCATCATTGGAAGGATAGTACAAGAAATTGAAGTATTGGCTTACATGTACTTAGCTGTATTGGAGTCAGCAGAGGGAAGGGCACGAGTTTACCAAGACGAAGACGCAGACTGGGCTCCCTGACTTTACGCTGTCACATCCAGCCAGCTGTCTGTCAGGGGGAGTGTTTATTCAGTTCAACCTCTCACTGGCGCTCAGATCAGGGCCCATATTCACAAAGTGTTTCAGAGCACAAGTGCCGATCTAGGATCAGGTCCAGGCCTCTTATTCATTAGGATTAAAAAGGCAAAATGTATCCTAGATCAGCACTCCTACTTTGAGAAGCTTTATGAATACAGGCCCAGATGAACATTCAAGTATTGATCGCTGACACCAATGGCCACATTTTTTTTATAAACTATCTTTATTGTCAGAATCAAACACGACTACCAACTGTGTGGCAATGACAGCATGACTTGAAGAACGAGTAGCTCTTTCACAATGCAGTTCTCTTATCGAGACATATTTGCATATGGCTATGTAAACACTAACAGTGCGTCAACTGCATGAAAAATTCCCTCCAGGCAGTTCAAACTTCCCTGAAAGACAGATCGCACAAACCTCCTTTGTTCATTAGCAGAACAGAAGTTGTATTATGGTTAAGCTGTTTCGCGCCAATGGAATGTACTGTTGAGAGATCTCAATTGAAAACACCACACAGTTTTTCACTGCTGATGTTATTTTAAATTTCAAAGGTATTGATGATTACCTGCTAATTACAGTGGGCAAGAAATGTCATCTGAGTAGGTGTAAGATTTTGGGGCCTGTAAGCTTTCACGAGATACATCCACATGAAAGGATGTTCTGTAAATAACTAAGGATAAAGTTTTACAGAAGTTTTAAAGAGATAGAAGTTTCGCCTTGGTGCTCTTGAACGAAAGGGTTTTCCCTAAATGGACAGAAATGTTGGACAGAATATTGTCATTGGACAGAAAGGGAGACACATCCTTAAATCCTCTCATCTTACCAATCACTGGCTGTACAATTAGCACTTCCAGGAATTCTGGAGTGGCTGCACACTTTCTGAAAGTCAGTGTTGAGCTTTCACCTGGACTTTTATTGTGTAACATTTTTCTCTGTCAATATAGGTAATTAATTCATAGCAGTAACACTGGTGCAAATAGCACTTAATGGATCAGGCTATCCCTTTATTAATGCCTTGCGCCATGTGATCCTGATAATGAGGTGAGCCTGTCAGAGGAAATCATGCTGATTAAGACCATTACTGTTGCCGGCACCCCTGCAGCCATTGGAAATGGCGTCTCCCACACCGGCCGCTCAGCAGGCGTACCCCGCACATCAGAGAGTAGTGAACTCATCCTCTCAACATGCCACCAAGAACTTGGCTGAGGAAATTATTGTTACAAATAATATTGACTCAACTTTGTGTTCATAGGCTATAAAAGTCATATCCAAGAGCGATGGGAGAATTGTAGTCATTAGACTAAACTTCAGATTTAAAAAAACTTCTCAAAAGACCACATATTCACTGTAAATTCCCTAACTGGTTGGGCCTTCGTGGGAGGTAGGAGATACAGATCTTAGTGCTCTTCTGATGAAAAAAAAAACTAAACATGCCTAAATGCATAATGGAGAATGCTATTTGTTCATGATATTTGAAACAGCAGCATAGGTGAGAGAGAGAGTGGTGTTCTTCTGAACAACATTATCACTGCACAAATTGGAGCCAATCAAATCTACAATCTTCTCTGAAATGTGTCGTTCGTAGAATGACAGATCAATGGAAGAGAAGCAACATACCGTTTTAATAAAACAATGCTCCTCCCTCCATCCCCTCTAAAAGTCCCACCACGTTTATCTTCTCCCATCGGTCCCTTGCCGCGCTGCCCTCACGGCGTGACGCGCTTGGCCCTCGGATCCATGTTACATACCTCAGGCCCTTGTCTAAACAGGAAAAGTGGTTTGAATCAGTACCCCCCTTTTGTAGTGGATGACTTTTTGGTGGGCAGCATTCCAACTCATCTTGGTGTAACCACGCCAGCAGTGAGATGAAGAGAGGGGAGGGAAAAAAAAAGTCTTGAAAGATTTGAAATTCAGCCTCTGGAGCTTGATCTCCTGACTGCTGTGTGGTGTTCTGCTGTGTACAGTAGGGCCTGCCTTAGATCTCCCGCACACAGCTTCTGACAAAGGAAGATACTCAGGGCGCATCCGGCAGTTTTGTGTCAGGAGCCCCTGTGTTTTGACAAGGAAATTCCTTAATAGAAAGAGCCACTGTTGGGATGCTTCCATTGGAAATATACCACTGTGTATACAGTACAGTCTACAAGTTTGCTGCACTTATCATAGACACATACACTGAGTGGACAAAACATTAAGAACACCTTCCTAATATTGAGTTGCATGGCCCATGTTGACTCTAATGCTCCCCACAGTTGTGTCAAGTTGGCTGGATGTCCTTTGGGTGGTGGACCATTCTTGATACACACGGGAAACTGTTGAGTGTGAAAAACCCAGCAGCGTTGCAGTTCTTGACACAAACCGGTGCGCCAGTTCAAAGGCACTTAAATATTTTGTCTTGCCCATTCACCCTCTGAATGGCACACATAGACAATCCATGTCTCGATTGTCTCAAGGCTTAAAAATCTTTCTTTAACCTGTCTCCTCCCCTTCGTCTACACGGATTGAATTGGATTTAACAAGTGACATCAATAAGGGATCACAGCTTTCACCTGGATTCACCTGGTCAGTCAGGAGTTCATAATGTTTTGTACACTCAGTGTATGTTGAAATGGCTGTGTTGTTCAGCATATTAATGTGTTGAAGTGGCTGTGTTGTTTAGCCTATTAATGTGTTGAAGTGGCTGTGTTCAGCATATTAATATGTCTTGTGGTTCTCAGTGCAGTCACTTCCATGCGATAAAGTAGATATGATTTGATATCAATTTGATACCATTTTCTCCAATGCCAACACACAGTAGCTCTACTACTCTCTGAGGACACTCCAGTGGTGGTCGGTGCCGTTTACGATGAGGGAGGACGATTCTTTTTTAATGAGAATGGCTTTATTTCTATTACACCATATTGGATGACTGTCGTTCATATTCCATTCACCCGGTTTAATATCAATAGGTTTAGGCTACTACGTGATACTCACATTTTCCCTATACCCATCATGAGGTTGCTACAATATAGCCTAGAATTCAACGTAGGTTCCCACAGGTCGAGAGAAAGATTTGAGGTGACAGACAGTGACACATGGACAGACAGTGACACATTCAATACCTTGCACACTTTGCAAACTCTTGCCTGCATCTTTGCTGACCTGGGGTGTAATCATTAGTCCAACAGTTACAAATGAGAGTTTCTATTGGACAAATTCAGGTACAGTGGGGAAAAAAAGTATTTAGTCAGCCACCAATTGTGCAAGTTCTCCCACTTAAAAAGATGAGAGAGGCCTGTAATTTTCATCATAGGTACACGTCAACTATGACAGACAAAATGAGGAAAAAAAATCCAGAAAATCACATTGTAGGATTTTTTATGAATTTATTTGCAAATTATGGTGGAAAATAAGTATTTGGTCAATAACAAAAGTTTCTCAATACTTTGTTATATACCCTTTGTTGGCAATGAAACAGGTCAAACGTTTTCTGTAAGTCTTCACAAGGTTTTCACACACTGTTGCTGGTATTTTGGCCCATTCCTCCATGCAGATCTCCTCTAGAGCAGTGATGTTTTGGGGCTGTCGCTGGGCAACACGGACTTTCAACTCCCTCCAAAGATTTTCTATGGGGTTGAGATCTGGAGACTGGCTAGGCCATTCCAGGACCTTGAAATGCTTCTTACGAAGCCACTCCTTCGTTGCCCGGGCGGTGTGTTTGGGATCATTGTCATGCTGAAAGACCCAGCCACGTTTCATCTTCAATGCCCTTGCTGATGGAAGGAGGTTTTCACTCAAAATCACATGATACATGGCCCCATTCATTCTTTCCTTTACACGGATCAGTCGTCCTGGTCCCTTTGCAGAAAAACAGCCCCAAAGCATGATGTTTCCACCCCCATGCTTCACAGTAGGTATGGTGTTCTTTGGATGCAACTCAGCATTCTTTGTCCTCCAAACACGACAAGTTCTATTTTGGTTTCATCTGACCATATGACATATGACATTCTCCCAATCCTCTTCTGGATCATCCAAATGCACTCTAGCAAACTTCAGACGGGCCTGGACATGTACTGGCTTAAGCAGGGGGGACACGTCTGCACTGCAGGATTTGAGTCCCTGGCGGCGTAGTGTGTTACTGATGGTAGGCTTTGTTACTTTGGTCCCAGCTCTCTGCAGGTCATTCACTAGGTCCCCCCGTGTGGTTCTGGGATTTTTGCTCACCGTTCTTGGGATCATTTTGACCCCACGGGGTGAGATCTTGCGTGGAGCCCCAGATCGAGGGAGATTATAAGTGGTCTTGTATGTCTTCCATTTCCTAATAATTGCTCCCACAGTTGATTTCTTCAAACCAAGCTGCTTACCTATTGCAGATTCAGTCTTCCCAGCCTGGTGCAGGTCTACAATTTTGTTTCTGGTGTCCTTTGACAGCTCTTTGGTCTTGGCCATAGTGGAGTTTGGAGTGTGACTGTTTGAGGTTGTGGACAGGTGTCTTTTATACTGATAACAAGTTCAAACAGGTGCCATTAATACAGGTAACGAGTGGAGGACAGAGAAAACTCTTAAAGAAGAAGTTACAGGTCTGTGAGAGCCAGAAATCTTGCTTGTTTGTAGGTGACCAAATACTTATTTTCCACCATAATTTGCAAATAAATTCATTAAAAATCCTACAATGTGATTTTCTGGATTTTTTTTCCTCATTTTGTCTGTCATAGTTGACGTGTACCTATGATGAAAATGACAGGCCTCTCTCATCTTTTTAAGTGGGAGAACTTGCACAATTGGTGGCTGACTAAATACATTTTTTCCCCACTGTATGTTTATCCCCATTTCTATCCGTTTTGCTTCCGTTTAAGAAATCGGCGGAATGAATACACCCCTGATCACACGCAAACAGTTCACTTTCACAGCTGCATACAAACAGCATGATCATGTATTCCTTCTCGCATCTACTCCTCTCACCTTTTCCCTTCGCTTGTGGACTTCAGTGCACAACACATCAGCTGTCTGTGGCCAGGCAAAAAAACCATTTCCAAGCCTTCATATCATAACCGCAGCTAGCTCACCATATTAGCTAAAGTAAAGTCATAGTCGACATAGCTAATAGAATTAACGTGTTGGTAAACCTGCTTGCAGTACAGTGTAGTAAGCAGTTTAGCAGTTACACCGGCAGGCTCCGGTGGCAATAAATGAGTAAAACCAAAAATGTACCTTGACAAAAACATACCCAGTGTTGGATAGTCATAGCCAGCTAGCTAACATAGCATCCCTCTGTTCGAGCTGGGTGATTGAGTAGGCTAAACTAGCTAGCTGCATTTATTAGCTAGCTAAGTAAGTGAAAGTGATTTTTTAAATATATATATATATATATATATATATATATATATATATATATATATATATATATATATATATACATATATACAGTGGGGAGAAGAAGTATTTGATACACTGCCGATTTTGCAGGTTTTCCGACTTACAAGGCATGTAGAGGTCTGTAATTTTTATCATAGGTACACTTCAACTGTGAGAGATGGAATCTAAAACAAAAATCCAGAAAATCATATTGTATGATTTTTAAGTAATTAATTTGCATTTTATTGCATGACATAAGTATTTGATACATCAGAAAAGCAGAACTTAATATTTGGTACAGAAACCTTTGTTTGCAATTACAGAGATCATACGTTTCCTGTAGGTCTTGACCAGGTTTGCACACACTGCAGCAGGGATTTTGGCCCACTCCTCCATACAGACCTTCTCCAGATCCTTCAGGTTTCGGGGGCTGTCGCTGGGCAATACGGACTTTCAGCTCCCTCCAAAGTTGTTCTATTGGGTTCAGGTCTGGAGACTGGCTAGGCCACTCCAGGACCTTGAGATGCTTCTTACGGAGCCACTCCTTAGTTGCCCTGGCTGTGTGTTTCGGTCGTTGTCATGCTGGAAGACCCAGCCACGACCCATCTTCAATGCTCTTACTGAGGGAAGGAGGTTGTTGGCCAAGATCTCGCGATACATGGCCCCTTCCATCCTCCCCTCAATACGGTGCAGTCGTCCTGTCCCCTTTGCAGAAAAGCATCCCCAAAGAATGATTTTTCCACCTCCATGCTTCACGGTTGGGATGGTGTTCTTGGGGTTGTACTCATCCTTCTTCTTCCTCCAAACACGGCGAGTGGAGTTTAGACAAAAAAGCTATATTTTTGTCTCATCAGACTACATGACCTTCTCCCATTCCTCCTCTGGATCATCCAGATGGTCATTGGCAAACTTCAGACGGGCCTGGACATGCGCTGGCTTGAGCAGGGGGACCTTGCATGCGCTGCAGGATTTTAATCCATGACGGCGTAGTGTGTTACTAATGGTTTTCTTTGAGACTGTGGTCCCAGCTCTCTTCAGGTCATTGACCAGGTCCTGCCGTGTAGTTCTGGGCTGATCCCTCACCTTCCTCATGATCATTGATGCCCCACGAGGTGAGATCTTGCATGGAGCCCCAGACCGAGGGTGATTGACCGTCATCTTGAACTTCTTCCATTTTCTAATAATTGCGCCAACAGTTGTTGCCTTCTCACCAAGCTGATTGCCTATTGTCCTGTAGCCCATCCCAGCCTTGTGCAGGTCTACAATTTTAACCCTGATGTCCTTACACAGCGCTCTGGTCTTGGCCAATGTGGAGAGGTTGGAGTCTGTTTGATTGAGTGTGTGGACAGGTGTCTTTTATACAGGTAACGAGTTCAAACAGGTGCAGTTAATACAGGTAATGAGTGGAGAACAGGAGGGCTTCTTAAAGAAAAACTAACAGGTCTGTGAGAGCCGGAATTCTTACTGGTTGCTAGGTGATCAAATACTTACGTCATGCAATAAAATGCAAATTAATTACTTAAAAATCATACAATGTGATTTTCTGGATTTTTGTTTTAGATTCCGTCTCTCACAGTTGAAGTGTACCTATGATAAATTACAGACCTCTACATGCTTTGTAAGTAGGAAAACCTGCAAAATCGGCAGCGTATCAAATACTTGTTCTCCCCACTGTATCTGTCTCTCTTGCTCCTCCTTCATTTTTGAAGAAATGTATTTGTTCAAAACTGTTCAACTATTGTCTTTCTCTCTTTGAGTCACCTACTCACTACATTTTATGCACTGCAGTTCTAGCTAGCTGTAGCTTATGCTTTCAGTACTAGATTCATTCTCTGATCCTTTGATTGGGTGAAAAACTTGTCAGTTCATGCTGCAAGAGCTCTGATAGGTTGGAGGATGTCCTCCAGAAGTTGTCATAATTACTGTGTAAGTCTATGGCAGGGGGTGAGAACCATGAGCCTCCTAGGTTTTGTACTGAAGTCAATGTACCCAGAGGAGGACGGAAGTTAGCTGTCCTCCGGCTACACAATGGTGCTACCCTACAGAGTGCTGTTGAGGCTACTGTAGACCTTTATTGCAAAACAGTGTGTTTTCATTAATTATTTGCGACTTACGGGAGCAATTAGGGTTAAGTGCCTTGCTTAAGGGCACCGACAGATTTTCACCTAGTCTGCTCAGGGATTTGAACCAGCAACTTTTCGGTTACTGGCACAACGCTCTTAACTGCTAGGTTACCTGCCTCCTCAACTTCATTTTCTGACTAGAATTCTATATGCATGCATAGAAAATACTAATTGGTCAATTCTTAACAAACAGAAATGTAGAGAACATTCAGTCTTCACTGTAGATGCTCCACAAATCGTTTACAAACATGCATACTACGTAAAGGGTGATATTAAAGGTTAGAATTTGAAGTATCTTTTTTTTTTTTACATTGGATAAAAGTAGAGACTCAGAGCTAGAAAATGGTACACAGTGCATTCGAAAAGTATTCAGACCCCTTCCTGTTTTCCATAATTTGTTACATTTACAGCCTTATTCTAAAATTGATTACATTCTTTTTCCCCCTCATCAATCTACACACAATACCCCATAAGGAGAAAGCGAAAACATGTTTTTTGCAAATGTATTACAAATAAAAAACTGAAATACCTTATTTACATAAGTATTCAGACCCTTTGCTATGAGACTCGAAATTGAGCTCAGGTGCATCCTGTTTCCATTGATCACCCCGTCCCCCCGACCCCCCGTCCCCCCAAGCCCCCGTCCCCCCGACCCCCCGTCCCCCCAAGCCCCCGTCCCCCCAAGCCCCCGACCCCCCGTCCCCCAAGCCCCCGTCCCCAAAGCACCAACAACCAACAAAATGAACAAAAGAGAAAAAAGAGAAAGACAAAGGAAAACAGAAAACAACAACGCAAAAACACAAAAGACATCGAGGACAACAACAATCATAACAGCAGGGCCAACTGAATACGTTTGATTGCATGTATGGCACTATTTACATGTGTGTATGTGTGTGTCCGTGTATGTGCACGTGTGTGCATTTGAATGAGAGTGTGTGTATATGCATGTGTACAAACACCTGCACGGCATCAGCCTCAGGCAAACAGGCATTAGCTGTAACAACACTGCCCCTCAGTGTCATTCAAACGTACTTTTATGTTTGTTTTGTTTTATACTTTTTTTTTTTTTACCGTCATTCTGTCCCACGCCCAGCAACTCCACTCCCACTTGTCTCCAGTTCCACAACCCAACCCTCAGCCTCCCTCAGCCCATCCCACCTATCTCTGCTGGCCACCCTCCTCGGATCTCTACGCACCATATATCTTTCAACTATGCTGTGATGTTGTGATGTTTAACATACAATTTAAATCTATCTAATCGAACAGAAGCCACAGATTGCGAGTTGAAGATAAATACTTTTACTAAGAGTATTAGTATATTAGTAATTGACTGACCAGGTCTTTCCAGATCTCCCAACAACACAATGCATTTTCAGCCATTCCTGAACCTGAGACCAGAAACAGGCTACCTGAGGGCAATACCAAAACAAATGGTCTATTACACCTACACCCAAACGAGGGCACTACGTTCATCCACCTCTGGCCTGCTAGCCCCCCTACCTCTACGGAAGCACAGTTCCCGTTCAGCCCAGTCAAAGCTATTCGCTGCTCTGGCACCCCAATGGTGGAACAAGCTCCCCCACGACGCCAGGACAGCGGCCAGGACAGTCACTGACCACCTTCCGGAGACACTTGAAACCCTACCTCTTTAAGAAATACCTGGAATAGTATAACAGTAATCCTTCTACCCCCCCCACCCCCACTGGCTATTCTAAGTTGAATGCACCAATTTGTAAGTAATGTAAATGTATTGATTCTGTATCCTCACAACAAAATCTGCAGAGCTGCGATGATTTTATGCCCCAAATATTCAATATTTTGTTGGTGGCAAGAATTCTGTACAAGAATTTTAGCTGAAAAGCACAAAGTCTTGAATCTTGCATCGTTTTATATATCAACTCATACACCCTGTGCCATGGAATCGGTATATCAAAAATCTCTGTATGGCACAGCTGTCAACATCCTGGTCCTCAAATGAAACTGCTATACTTTCCTATTTATGTTATTTGTATTCCTCTGCCAGTTTTGATCCTTTATATTGGGCAGACAGACCAGTTCCCTACCTCTTCCCACTGCCACCTGCCTCCTCCATTTTTGGGGTAATGCTGTAATCAATTAGTTGAAATCTTTTATTGAGCAGACCTTCCCATACAATTCTGATAACTCCATGAAAGACATAACACTACCATTCCAATTTACAATATAATTTAAAAACAAAATACCATTTTCTAACATATTTTCCATAAATACAGGTATTTTATCAACCAGCACATTTGAGTTCAGACAAAATATTTGTTGTAATATTTGTTCTATCTTTTCAGGGGGATGAAATTGAAACTGTAGCCAGCTCTGCAATGCTTGTTTGAAAAAGAGAGATACTTTGAAAAATATTTTATTTTCAAATAATCGAAAATGAGACATGGCAATCTGCACAAAGGCAGAAAGGCCATTTTTAAACAATGGATGAGCTTTTCTTAGTAATCTACTTGAGAACCATTTAGGGTCATGTAAAACTTTTGTGTAAGTGAAGCTTTTAGAGAGTGGTTTAGTGCTTTTATATTTAATAAGTATGAAAAAAAAATGTATGCACTCACTAAACTGTAAGTCGCTCTGGATAAGAGCGTCTACTAAATGACTAAAATGTAAATGTAAATAATCTCAACCCACCCAGTTCATATTCATTATATAGATAGGCACGCTTTATCTTGTCTGGTTTAGCATCCCAGATAAAGCGAGAAAAAAAATTGCTCAATAAAAAAGAATCATCAGGAGTAGGTAGCGCCATAAGTAAGTGAGTAAACTGAGAAATCACTAAGGAGTTAATCAGGGCAATATTTCCATAAATAGACAGATAGTTACCTCTCCATGGTTGCAGGATCTTGTCTATTTTTACAGGTTTTCTATTGAAATTCATCATGGAGAGCTCATTTATATATTTTGTGATGTGAATACCAAGTATGTCTACATCACCGTCAGCCCATTGTATAGGAAAACTACAGGGTAATGTAAAAGTTGTATTTTTTAAAGATCCAATATGTAATATTGTACACTTATCATAATTAGGTTTTAGTCCAGAGAGTCCAGAAAAGTTATCTAGATCTTCAATGAGACATTGCAGGGATCTAGCTTGCGGACTTAATATAAAAACTTGAATCATCAGCATACATGGACACCTTTGTTTTTAAACTTTGGATTTCTAATCCTCTAATGTTGTTATTTGATCAGATTTTAATAGCTAGCATTTCAATGGCCATAACAAATAGATATGGTGACAGCGGACACACTTGTTTAACTCCTCTTGACATTTCAAAACTCTCCTAGAAGTAGCCGCTATTTACTATTTTACAGCTGGGGTTGCTATACCTTAATTTTATAAATAAAATCCAGTCTTACTTTATCAAAGGCCTTTTCAAAATCCGCTATAAATACCAGGCCTGGCTTCGTAGATGTTTCATGTTGTTCTATTATTTCTAGTAGTTGTTGTATACTATCTCTAATGTAACATTCATGTAAAAACCATGTCTGATCAGGATTAACAATACCTGGTAAAACCTTTTTAATTCTGAGTGCTATGCATTTCACTAGTATTTTTGCATCACAACATTGAAGGGTAAGAGGCCTCCAGTTTTTTAGATTTGCCATCTGGGTCTTGTTTTAATAATAGTGAAATCAGACCTTCCTGCTGAGTACCTGACAGACTACAATGTATATAGGAGTAGTTACAACAAGTTAACAATGGAGCATTGAGTACATAAAAAAAAGGCTTGATATACCTCTACCGGTATGCCATCAAGCCCTGGGGTTTTTCCAGACCGAAAGGATTTAATCGCCTCAAAAAGTTATTCATCTGTAATTTGGCCTTCGCACTGATCTTTTTTGTACATTTGTTAATTTTAAATTTTTTGTATTATTTGGAAAGAATTCCTTACAGTAATCACCATTCAGAGGGTGAGGATGAGATGGAAAAGAGAACATCTGATTAAAATATTTAGCTTCCTCTTTTAAAATATCATTCGGAGAATCATAGATGACTCCGTCTTTAGTAACGAGTTTCTGCAAATTGTTTTTGGTAGCGTTCCTGTGTTGGAGATTCAGGAAAAATTTGGTGCATTTTTCTCCATATTCCATCCAGTTTCCTTTATTTTTGTAATAGATTACATTAGATCGGTCTTGAATAAGTTCCTCCAGTTCTTTTTGTTTTTTTTCCCTCTAACTTATTCTGTATCTCTGTAGTATCGTTTGTATTGCTATCTACCTGTACTATTAGTTAATGTATTTCCCTTGTTAGTATTGTCTCTTTAGACAGAAACTACTTTTTATTATTGATGACTATTGAATTGAATGACCTCTGAAGCTACATTTAAAGGTATCCCAAACAATAAGGGGATTTGCTAAACCTATAGTTTCCCACAGTTGACAGTGCCTGTCAGACGAGAAACTAAGCCATGAGGTCGAAGGAATTGTCCGTAGAGCTCCGAAACAGGATTGTGTCGAGGCACAGATATGGGGAAGGGTACCAAAAAATGTCTGCAGCATTGAAGGTCCCCAAGAACACAGTGGCCTCCCTCATTCTTAAAAGGAAGAAGTTTGGAACCACCAAGACTCTTCCTGGAGCTGGCCACCCAGCCAAACTGAGCAATCAGGAGAGAAGGGCCTTGGTCAGGGAGGTGATGAAGAGCCCGATGGTCACTCTGACAGAGCTCCAGAGTTCCTCTGTGGAGATAGGAGAACCTTCCAGAATGACAACCATCTCTGCAGCACTCCACCAATCAGGCCTTTATGGTAGAGTGGTCAGACGGAAGCCACTCCTCAGTAAAAGGCACATGACAGCCCACTTGGAGTTTGCCAAAAGGCACCTAAAGGACTCTCAGACCATGAGAAACAAGATTCTCTGGTCTGATGAAACCAAGATTGAACTATTTTGCCTGAATGCCAAGCGTCACATCTGGAGAAAACCTGGCACCCTCCCTACATTGAAGCATGGGGGTGGCAGCATCATGCTGTGGGGATGTTTTTCAGTGGCAGGGACTGGGAGACTAGTCAGGGTTGAGGGAAAGATGAACGGAGGAGTACAGAGAGATCCTTGATGAAAACCTGCATCAGAGCGCTCAGGACCTCAGACTGGGGTGAAGGTTAAACTTCCAACAGGACAATGACCCTAAGCACACAGCCAAGACAACGCAGGATTGGCTTCTGGACAAGTCTCTGAATGTCCTTGAGTGGCCCAGCCAGAGCCCGGACTTGAACCCAATCGAACATCTCTGGAGAGACCTGAAAATAGCTGTGAAGTTACGCTCCCCATCCAACCTGACAGAGCAATGTGGCAGGGCTTGCAATCTATTACAGAATGCAAAGGGAAGCACAGCCGCGAGCTGCCCAGTGACACGAGCCTACCAGACGAGCTAAATTACTTCTATGCTCGCTTCGAGGCAAACAATACTGAAGCATGCATGAGAGCATCAGCTGTTCTGGATGACTGTGTGATTACGCTCTCCGTAGCCAAATTCCATTTGACCGTTTAGTCATGGTAATGAGTGTTCTCCAAGCTCTGAATCTGCTGATGGACATTCGTAGCCTACCACACTTGCTAACTGCCTGGTACTCAACACTCTACTGTCCCTCTAATCACTCTGACATCAATGCAAATGTAATCAAAAATCAAATCAAAAACTTAATGAGAACCCATGAGGTCATGTTGCGCAACATTTCTATAGGCTATGCAATTGCGCGAGAAAACAGAGTTCTGATGTCCTCTATTAAAAAGAGGATCCCATCAGCTTTCTATAGGCTAGTCCTACTATATTTATTTCTCAACTTTCCTAATATTAAGCACATTGCTTCACTTTACAACAGGAGTATAGCCTACTTGGCTGGCATGAAAATAAAAAAAGCGTCCACATTTCATTTTTTAAGTGCATAGATTAAATGTATTTTTTCCCCCTGTTCTGAGACAGGTGCATGATAATGGTCCATTATAAATCAAAACTAATTTCACAAATATGTGAGTAAGACCTTTAAACAGGTCAGCATTCACAAGGCCGCAGGGCCATACGGAGTACCAGGACGTGTACTCCATGTATGCGCTGACCAACTAGCAACCTGTCCCTGACTGAGTCTGTAATACCAACATGTTTCAAGTAGACCACCATAGTCCCTGTGCCCAAGAACACTAAGGTAACCATGAAGTGCATTGAAAGGCTGGTCATGGCTCACATCAACACCATTATACCAGAAACCCTAGACCCACTCCAATTTGCATACCGTCCCAACAGATACACAGATGATGCAATCTCTATTGCACTCCACACTGCCCTTTCCCACCTGGACAAAAGGAACACCTATGTGAGAATGCTATTCATTGACTACAGCTCAGCGTTCAACACCATAGTGCCCTCTAAGCTCATCACTAAGCTAAGGACCCTGGGACTAAACCCCTCCCTCTGCAACTGGATCCTGGACTTCCTGACGGGCCGCCCCCAGGTGGTAAGGGTAGGTAACTACACATTTGCCACGCTGATCCTCAACATGGGGGCCCCTCAGGGGTGCGTGCTCAGTCCCCTCCTGTACTCCCTGTTCACCCATGACTGCATGGCCAGGCACGACTCCAACACCATCATTAAGTCTGCCGACGACACAACAGTGATAGGCCTGATCACCGACAACGATGAGACAGCCTATAGGGAGGAGGTCAGAGACCTGGCAGTGTGGTGCCAGTATAACAACATCTCCCTCAACGTGATCAAGACGAAGGAGATGATTGTGGACTACAGGAAAAGGAGGACCGAGCATACCCCCATTCTCATCGACGGGGCTGTAGTGGTGCAGGTTGAGAGCTTCAAGATCCTTGGTGTCCACATCACCAACAAACTATCATGGTCCAAACACAACAAGACAGTCCTGAAGAGGGCTAGACAAAGCCTATTTCCCCTCAGTAGACTGAAAAGATTTGACATGGGTTCTCAGATCCTCAAAAAGTTATACAGCTGCACCATCGAGAGCATCCTGACTGGTTGTATCACCACCCGGTATGGCAACTGCTCGGCCTCCGACCGCAAGGCACTACAGGGGGTAATGCGTATATCCCAGTACATCACTGGGGCCAAGCTTCTTGCCATCCAGGACCTTTATACCAGGCGGTGTCAGACGATGGCCCTAAAAATTGCCAAAGACTCCAGCCACCCTAGTCATAGACTGTTCTCTCTGCTACCGCACGGCAAGCTGTACCATAGCGCCAAGTCTAGGTCCAAAAGGCCTCTTTACAGCTTCTACCCCCAAGCCATAAGACTCCTGAACAGCTAATCAAATGGCTACCCAGACTATTTGCATTGTTCCCCCCACCCCCTCTTTATACGCTGCTGCTACTCTCTGTTTCTTGTCTATGCATAGTCACTTTAACTCCACCCACATGTACATATTACCTAAATTACCTCGACTAACCGGTGCCCCCGCACATTGACTCGGTAACGGTACCTCCTGTATATAGCCTCATTATTGTTATTTTACTGTTGCTATTTAATTATTTGTTACTTTTATTTTGTATTATTTTATATTGTATTTTTTCTGATTTCTTTAATAAATTTTTCTTTAATTATTTTTTTATATTTATATTTTTACTTCTTTTTTTATTTTTACTATTATATTGTATATTATATTATTATTATATATATTATTATATTACATATCTATTTTTTACTTAACACTTATTTTTCTTAAAACTGCATTGTTGGTTAAGGGCTTTCAAGTAAGCATTTCACTGTAAGGTGAAATGTGCGCCTGTTATATTCGGCGCACGTGACAAATAACATTTGATTTGATTTGATTTGAGAGGATCTGCAGAGAAGAATGGGAGAAACTCCCCAAATACAGGTGTGCAAAGTTTGTAGCGTCATACCCAAGAAGACTCGAGGCTGTAGTCACTGCCAAAGGTGCTTCAACAAAGTACTGAGTAAAGGGTCTAAATACTTATGTAAATGTGATATTTCCGTTTTTTAAAATTTTTATAAACTTGGTAAGAAAATCTAAAAACCTGTTTTTGCTTTGTCATTATGGGGTATTGTGTGTAGATTGATGAGGGAAAAAAACAATTTAATCAATTTTAGAAAAGTCTGTAACGTTACAAAATGTGGAAAATGTAAAGGGGTCTGAATACTTTCCAAATGCACTGTATCATACACTACAGTTGAGGAACAGTGGGAAAGTAATTCTGCTTTGAAAGTTGATGAACTTGTAACCACACTTTGATAAACTTGTAACCACACTTTTGAGAAAATGGCCCTTGAATGTTTTGGTACACCTACTGGAGAGCTCTTCTTTGTCTACACCCATTCAGCATTGTTCACACCCTCTTAAGCCGTAGCCCCAACCAACCCTCCCGTTGTCCTAGGGTCAAAATGACCCGCCACTGTGTTGAACCAACTTTATTTCATTTTTATATTTTTTTGATAATTTGAGAGAAGGAGGCAGTGATACTTTCTTTAAAGTCTCACTGCCTCCTTCTCACAAATGATCCCAAAAAATAAAAAATAACAACGACAGGCTGGATGAAATCAGCAGCCTGGTGGCCCAAAATAGCATAACTGGTGCATATTAACACCAATAAAACCATCTGTTTAAAAATGCCTTTAGTATATTAAAAAAAAAGCTACATCGTGGTCCTCTGTAGCTCAGCTGGTAGAGCACGGCGCTTGTAACGCCAAGGTAGTGGGTTCGATCCCCGGGACCACTCATACACAAAAAAAAATGTATGCACGCATGACTGTAAGTCGCTTTGGATAAAAGCGTCTGCTAAATGGCATATTATTATTATTTATAATAGTATATGTCATTCTAGCAAAACCAGGCAACAAAAAGCAACTTTCTATACAATGTTTTGGTTAATTTCTAGTTCTTTAGCTAGCTAGCTAACGTTAAGTTAGCTGGCTAGCCAGTTCAAATAATGACCATATCATATAGCGACAACGTCTTAACTTTAGCTAATTTGTATTCATTATTATAGGAAAATAAACTCACAACAAGATAATTATGTACAAGTTAATGGCGAGCTAATTACAGAAAATAGCTTAAGTGAATGAGACAAAATAAAAGCAGGGCATTCTACCAGAGAATTTTAGAACTTGGACACTGTCTCGTTGGCCTAACGTTATATACTAATTTGACTTTGGTTCAGGTCATGTTGTTATTCACATTACCATATCTGGTAAACACACACTATATCAAATAAAATAAACTTTTATTTGTCACATGCACAGGATACAGAAGGTCTAAACGGTACACTGATATGGTTACTTGCATACTTGTCTTTTGTTTGAACCATAATCCCAACTCATAACATTACTACCCTGCATGAATCTAGAGTGAGCTAAAACTAACCAACTAGGTTCAATGTGGCTTGTGAAAGTATTCACCCCCCTTGGCATTTTTCCTATTTTGTTGCCTTACAACCTGGAATTAAAAGTTTTTTTTTTAGGGGTTTGTATCATTTGATTTACACAACATGCCTACCACTCTGAAGATGCAAAATAAAATTTCTTGTGAAACAAACAAGAAATAAGACAAAAAAAAACCCAGAAAACTTGAGCGTGCATAACTATTCACAGCTGCTAGTCTCTTGGGGTATCTCTATAAGCTTGGCACATAATATAATAATAATATGCCATTTAGCAGACGCTTTTATCCAAAGCGACTTACAGTCATGTGTGCATACATTTTTACGTATGGGTGGTCCCGGGGATCGAACCCACTACCTTGGCGTTACAAGCGCCGTGCTCTACCAGCTGAGCTACAGAGGACCACATCTAGCCACTCTAATTTTTTGCCCATTCTTCAAGGCAAAACTGCTCCAGCTCCTTCAAGTTGGATGGGTCATTAAGTCATACCACAGATTCTCAATTGGATTGAAGTCTGGGTTTGACTAGGCCATTCCAAGACATTTCAATGTTTCCCTTAAACCACTCAAGTGTTGCTTTAGCAGTATGCTTAGGGTCATTGTCCTGCTGGAAGGTGAACCTCTGTCCCAGTCTCAAATCTCTGGAAGACTGAAACAGGTTTCCCTCAAGAATTTCCCTGTATTTAGCGCCATTCATCATTCCTTCAAATCTGACCAGTTTCCCAGTCCCTGCCGATGAAAAACATGCTGAAAAACATCACCACAGCATGATGCTGCCACCACCATGCTTCACTGTGGGGATGGTATTCCCGGGGTGATGAGAGATGTTGGGTTTGCGCCAGACATAGTGTTTCCCTTGATGTTCAAAAAGCTCAATTATAGTCTCATCTGACCAGAGTACATTTTTCCATGTCTTTGGGGAGTCTCCCACATGCCTTTTAGTGAACACCAAATGTGTTTGCTTAGATTTTTTCTGGCCACTCTTCTGTAAAGCCCAGCTCCATGGAGTGTACGGCTTAAAGTGGTCCTATGGACAGAAACTCAAATCTCCACTGTGGAGCTTTGCAGCTCCTTCAGGGTTATCTTTGGTCTCTTTGTTGCCTCTCTGATTAATGCCCTCCTTGCCTGGTCCGTGAGTTTTGGTGGGCGGCCCTCTCTTGGCAGGTTTGTTGTGGTGCCATATTCTTTCCATTTTTTAATCATGGATTTAATGGTGCTCCATGGGATGTTCAAAGTTTCGGATATTTTTTTAGAACCCAACCCTGATCTTTGCTTCTCCACAACTTTGTCGCTGACCTGTTTGGAGAGCTCCTTGGTCTTCATGGTGCCGCTTGCTTGGTGGTGCCCCTTGCTTAGTGGTGTTGCAGACTCTGGGGCCTTTCAGAACAGGTGTATATATACTGAGATCATGTGACAGATCATGTGACACTTAGATTGCACACAGGTGGACTTTATTTAACTAATTATGTGACTTCTGAAGGTAATTGGTTGCACCAGATCTTATTTTTGGTCTTCATAGCAAAGGGGGTGAATACATACGCACGCACCACTTTTCCATTATTTATTTTGTATATATTTTTTTTTAAACCAGTCATTTTTTTCATTTCACTTCACCAATTTGGACTATTTTGTGTATGTCCATTACAGGAAATCCAAATAGAAATCCATTTAAATTACAGGTTGTAATGCAACAAAACAGGAAAAATGCCAGGGGGGATGAATACTTTTGCAAGACACTGTAGCTAACATTAGGCTATAACTAGCAATGCAAATGGCTCTGAGATACGAATAATATTACTACACAGATCATACACGTAATGTTAGCTAGCGAGCCAGCCAGCTAACGTTAGCTAGCTAACTAACAGTAAATTTTAACTTGCAATGAAAACAACTTTCTGACAAAATTAGAAACATCTGTAGCTAGCTAGACTCTCATACTTGTATACATGGATGAATGCTTCTCCCTCTCTGTCACGGATGCCATGGTTGCCCTTAGTTTTAAGATGTAATCCGGAGACAGGTGTTTTATACAACAGACTTCTGTGTTCTCTTTTCGATTCCCTCCGCATATTTGCATTCAAACACCTGCATTTTCTCCTTCTCCTTAGCTATCATTCCACCGGGCATTTCACTGATTTCAAAACTCGATCCTCCAGAAAGTGGAGAGCATTAGAACAGTACTTATGCAGTTCTTCGTGATATCTTTCAAAAAAAGCAGCGTGAAAAAGGATTACAGGTAACACATACTACACATACTGAGCAGCTCATGTTATAGACAGAAGCGTGCTACATGGCAGACCAATCCGAATTCATCTCTCAGCATGTCCAGCCCGTCCATTATTTCAGCCAATCATGGCTAGCGGGAAGGTATCTGTGTTTTTCTATGGCAAAACCAACTAGGCTCGTATTTACAGATGGCATACACGTTTGTTATTAAGGCAGATGAAGTTCACATGGGCTTTTCAAGAAAGTTCAAGAAGGCTTTTCTGATTATTTTTTTATTACGTTCAAATGCCTCTCCTGTGAAGTAGTGACGCGCGACATACGCCTAGTTTCCTGAAACAAGTCACATTTGCTTACGAATGATTTCTGAAGTGTATAATGGCATCCTTTTTAGTCCAGGAGTAGGGTCTGGCAAACAGGCCCTGACTCCAACAATTAATATGAATGTGAACCCAAAGCATCCAATATGGCCGCCCTAGCTGGTGGCAGCTGGGATTGTTTATGTCCCCAATATGCTGATAATGAGGGAGTAGGATGGCTGAAACTGATTAGGGACATTTTATTATTCAATGAGTCACGTTATTTTATTGATACAGGCGTGAATACTTATAAATTGATTTTATTTGTATTTTATTGATACAGTCTAGGGCTGACATTTGACTGTTTTATTAGGCCTCTGTTTGTGTCACTTCCAGTTTGTGTCTTAGTCTGAAAATTATGTCTATCTTTGCCAACGCTGGCCTGTAACTCCTTGTTTCTGCTACATGTTGGCTAGCTTCATGTGCTGTGTATCTGAACAGAACAACCCTTGTTTCTGATGAGACCAATCGTCTCTATCTGATCAAAGCGGGGGGTTTTCCTTTTTTTTAGGTGTTGGTGGTGGGGTGTTACTGAACATGTTGGTGTGACTCTTTTTTGCTGAACCAATCATAACAGATTCATGCTGCCTTTGAGCCAATTGTCAAGCTGCTAAGCTGCCTCCATTCATTACAGAAATGGAGGAACGATTCTAAAAGTGCTAAAGCGGCTCAGAAATGTAATTGTCCCATGGATCAGTAAATTTGGGATAATCTAAGGAGGATCCACTTCTTTCTAAAAATCCTCAGATCAAATACTGCTCATCTCTCCAATTGGAAACAGTTAGGGCATATGGCTTGTATGACCCAACTGGATTTATGACTTGTGTATTAGTTGGACACGGTTTAGGACACATTATATATAAGACTTTTCTTTAGAGTGGAACACCTCATATATTCACCGCACACTGAAATATTATCTGGCTTAGTGGAAGCCAGTTGCAGGCTGCAGGTTTATTGCTCAAGACCTGTACACTTAAACGGTATGAAATGTGGTGGGGAATGTATCCATAATTTAAGACCACACCAGATGCCTCCCTTACTGTTAGGACCAATTCGTCTGACTTTCTTCAAAAACTGACTATTGGCCATAAAACACGATTCTGGGTTTATTTTAAAATACATTTAAAATCCACAGCATTACAGGCCTATGTTCCCAATTAATTGAATTAGATTTTTATGGATCTTCTTGTAGAAGATGAGGGTAATAGGAGGATGGATTATAAATGAATCCTGGGCAAAATGACTTTTCCCTGAATTCAACCATTTGGTAATTACCGGACGATAGAGATAGAGGGTTTTAACATTATGTGTCCTGTAGTGTGTCGTAAGAAAAGGGCACTCACCACTTACTGCACGGTACAGTGCAAAAAAACTAAATGTTTTACAACCTCCACAGGAGGAACATTGCAGCCATCATTGTCTGTGATATTCAGTATTACATTATGTGGTCTATTATACAATGACTTGAACATCCCACGGTAAACTGTTTGATGAATCTTACACAAGAGTTGAGGTCACGTCACATACAGTAGAAGAATTAAGCAATAAGGCCCGAGGGGGTGTGGTATATGGCCAATGTCACACGGCTAAGGGCTGTTCTTCTGGATACAGCCCTTAGCCGTGGTATATTGGCCATATACCACAAACCCCTGAGGTGCCTTATTGCCATTATAAACTGGCTACCAACGTAATTAGAGCAGTAAAAAATAAATGTTTTGTCATACCCGTGGTCAGCCAATCAGCATTCAGGGCTTGAATCACCCAGTTTATAACATCAAATATTCCATACCTTACATCCAACCTCATCTCCACGCAGTGGCCAAACTCTTACCACAAACAAACCCCGAGACCTAGACCTAATCCCTAGTCTGTAATGACATGGTAACAAACCATATTTAGGGTTCACCATGTAGTCATGGAGCAAAAATGAATATGTACGTAGTACACACAGGTACTTCCTTGTTAGTATCCAATAGATCACTTCCGTACCATGCATACGTAAATAGGATATGACAGTGGTGTCCCAACTGCCTAGTAAATCTCTTGAAATCAGAAGGTCGAAGAGAGTGTTTCCGCAACCCATCTGGTAGAATATTGTTTAGTCATTCGATTAGAAGACCTTGGTACGCAGTGTAGGGGAACTAACGACTCTGCAAGTTCCCTCTGCTGCAATACTGCTGACCGCAGTCAAAGGGCAAAACGTACAACTTGTTTTGGAGGTACATTCACTATTATTTTTATTTATTTTCTCCACATTACAACTGCTGTAATTTCTTTGTTTGTTTTTGTTGGTGCATGATATGGTTCCCATTCTCTCAGGGATATGGTTCCCTCAAGATAAACTGGGTCCTGAAGGCATTGTTAGTGGAGGTGGGGGTTGCGTGTCGAATCGTGTTTTTGGATGCCCTGCAGTGCGCCTGTCAAAATCGTTTACCTTTTATTGTTGTCACTGTGTCGAAAGTAAAATAAGGTTTGCAATTGTAATAATGCACATAACAAGTATACTAGCACATTCCCCTGCAGTACATTTACATGTTAGTCATTCAGCAGACTACTCTCAGTAGTGAGTGCATACATTTCTCATACTTTTTTTCCATACTTGTCCCCCGTGGGAATCGAACCCACAAACCTTGCGTTGCAAGTGCCAGGCTCTACCAACTGAGCTACACAGGACCTTGCCTACTGCTAGGCTGGGTCGGTGTGGTCACTTCCATGGCCAGTTGTGCTAGCGCTTCACAGCCAGAGAGACGTCCAATGTTAACACTGTTGTTGTTTTTGGTAGACTGATTAAGAACACAGGCGTACTGTTTCAGAGACCTTCTCTGTGTCCAGGTGTGACATCAGTGGTGTTTTGATTAACATTTAAATCATAGAGGAACTTCATACCCTTCAAAACCATTGGCTCCTGTTGGGAAATTAACTGCCTTAAATTGTGGTTCTAGATATGGTGCTCTCGACATGAAAGGAAAACCAGTCAATAGTATTTTGGGAGGCATGTGTTCCACTGTCAACCGTGTTTCCATGGTGGGCTATCACCGTCCACAATTTGACTGCAGGATTTGCTCTCAAGTGTTGGGGTAAATTCCTTGATAACATACGCAAATCAGGGCAGCATTGAAATTACTAATATGAATTGACAAAAATTAATTGAAAGTAATGGACAATATCTGAAATATATTGAATTTCTACTTCATTTCCTGAATTGACTGATTGAAATAAGACTGCCCCTCCAACCCTGGGCTGAGGCTTATAAAACCATATTAGCATGTGTGCCTGTGAAAGTACAGATGGAAAAATCTATTTCCACAAGCTAACAGTCATGGTGCATGCAAACTACCTGGGAGTGGACACCTTTAAGTTCAACCATCAATTGGTACACCCACACCCACTTCCAACCCTAACAAGTTCACATGAAGTACCTCACATGAAATACGAGAAAGTGATTCCGCGGGCTCACAGTATTTGTGCCCAGTTCTATGCAGAGTGCCCATGTTCTTGCTTGTTAACTCAGTTTAAGGCTTTTTTTCCTCCCTTCATGAGGAATTTTCATTTTTCCAGCAGTAATGTCCGTACCAGCCCTGAACAATGATTAATACTATTATGAATAACATTTGTGATATTGCTGATTGTTTCTCCAGTTTGCCTCTGCCCCGTAGGCGGCTTCAATGCTGGGAAACGATGTTCCTGCTTTTCCCCTCATTATGACCAGAGGTTAAGACCTGGAGGACCCCTCATTATGACCAGAGGTTAAGACCTAGAGGACCCCTCATTACGACCAGAGGTTAAGACCTGGAGGACCCCTCATTACGACCAGAGGTTAAGACCTAGAGGACCCCTCATTATGACCAGAGGTTAAGACCTAGAGGACCCCTCATTACGACCAGAGGTTAAGACCTGGAGGACCCCTCATTACGACCAGAGGTTAAGACCTGGAGAACCCCTCATTATGACCAGAGGTTAAGACCTAGAGGACCCCTCATTACGACCAGAGGTTAAGACCTAGAGGACCCCTCATTACGACCAGAGGTTAAGACCTAGAGGACCCCTCATTACGACCAGAGGTTAAGACCTAGAGGACAACCTCATTACGACCAGAGGTTAAGACCTAGAGGACCCCTCATTACGACTAGAGGTTAAGACCTAGAGGACCCTTCATTACGACCAGAGGTTAAGACCTAGAGGACCCCTCATTACGACCAGAGGTTAAGACCTAGAGGACCCTTCATTACGACCAGAGGTTAAGACCTAGAGGACCCCTCATTACGACCAGAGGTTAAGACCTAGAGAACCCCTCATTACGACCAGAGGTTAAGACCTGGAGGACCCCTCATTACGACCAGAGGTTAAGACCTAGAGGACAACCTCATTACGACAAGAGGTTAAGACCTGGAGGACCCCTCATTACGACCAGAGGTTAAGACCTAGAGGACCCCTCATTACGACAAGAGGTTAAGACCTAGAGGAACCAACATTATGACCAAAGGTTAAGACCTAGAGGACCCTTCATTATGACCAGAGGTTAAGACCTAGAGGGCCCCTCATTATGACCAGAGGTTAAGACCTAGAGGACCCCTCATTACGACCAGAGGTTAAGACCTAGAGGACCCTTCATTACGACCAGAGGTTAAGACGTAGAGGACCCCTCATTACGACCAGAGGTTAAGACCTAGAGGACCCTTCATTACGACCAGAGGTTAAGACCTAGAGGACCCTTCATTATGACCAGAGGTTAAGACCTAGAGGACAACCTCATTATGACCAGAGGTTAAGACATAGAGGACCCCTCATTACGACCAGAGGTTAAGACCTAGAGGACCCTTCATTACGACCTGAGGTTAAGACCTAGAGGACCGCTCATTACGACCAGAGGTTAAGACCTAGAGGACCCCTCATTACGACCAGATGTTAAGACCTGGAGGACCCCTCATTACGACCAGAGGTTAAGACCTAGAGGACCCTTCATTACGACCAGAGGTTAAGACCTAGAGGACCCCTCATTACGACCAGAGGTTAAGACCTAGAGGACCCCTCATTATGACCAGAGGTTAAGACCTAGAGGACAACCTCATTACGAACAGAGGTTAACACATAGAGGACCCTTCATTACGACCAGAGGTTAAGACCTAGAGGACCCTTCATTACGACAAGAGGTTAAGACCTGGAGGACCCTTCATTACGACCAGAGGTTAAGACCTAGAGGACCCTTCATTACGACCAGAGGTTAAGACCTAGAGGACCCCTCATTACGACAAGAGGTTAAGACCTAGAGGAACCAACATTATGACCAAAGGTTAAGACCTAGAGGACCCTTCATTACGACCAGAGGTTAAGACCTAGAGGGCCCCTCATTATGACCAGAGGTTAAGACCTAGAGGACCCCTCATTACGACCAGAGGTTAAGACCTAGAGGACCCTTCATTACGACCAGAGGTTAAGACGTAGAGGACCCCTCATTACGACCAGAGGTTAAGACCTAGAGGACCCTTCATTACGACCAGAGGTTAAGACCTAGAGGACCCTTCATTATGACCAGAGGTTAAGACCTAGAGGACAACCTCATTATGACCAGAGGTTAAGACATAGAGGACCCCTCATTACGACCAGAGGTTAAGACCTAGAGGACCCTTCATTACGACCTGAGGTTAAGACCTAGAGGACCGCTCATTACGACCAGAGGTTAAGACCTAGAGGACCCCTCATTACGACCAGATGTTAAGACCTGGAGGACCCCTCATTACGACCAGAGGTTAAGACCTAGAGGACCCTTCATTACGACCAGAGGTTAAGACCTAGAGGACCCCTCATTACGACCAGAGGTTAAGACCTAGAGGACCCCTCATTATGACCAGAGGTTAAGACCTAGAGGACAACCTCATTACGAACAGAGGTTAACACATAGAGGACCCTTCATTACGACCAGAGGTTAAGACCTAGAGGACCCTTCATTACGACAAGAGGTTAAGACCTGGAGGACCCTTCATTACGACCAGAGGTTAAGACCTAGAGGACCCTTCATTACGACCAGAGGTTAAGACCTAGAGGACCCCTCATTACGACCAGAGGTTAAGACCTAGAGGACCCCTCATTACAACCAGAGGTTAAGACCTAGAGGACTCTTCAATATGACCAGAGGTTAAGACCTAGATGACCCCTCATTACGACCAGAGGTTAAGACCTAGAGGACCCTTCATTACGACCAGAGGTTAAGACCTAGAGGACCCTTCATTACGACCAGAGGTTAAGACCTAGAGGACCCTTCATTACGACCAGAGGTTAAGACCTAGAGGACCCTTCATTACGACCAGAGGTTAAGACCTAGAGGACCCTTCATTACGACCTGAGGTTAAGACCTAGAGGACCGCTCATTACGACCAGAGGTTAAGACCTAGAGGACCCCTCATTACGACCAGATGTTAAGACCTGGAGGACCCCTCATTACGACCAGAGGTTAAGACCTAGAGGACCCTTCATTACGACCAGAGGTTAAGACCTAGAGGACCCCTCATTACGACCAGAGGTTAAGACCTAGAGGACCCCTCATTATGACCAGAGGTTAAGACCTAGAGGACAACCTCATTACGAACAGAGGTTAACACATAGAGGACCCTTCATTACGACCAGAGGTTAAGACCTAGAGGACCCTTCATTACGACAAGAGGTTAAGACCTGGAGGACCCTTCATTACGACCAGAGGTTAAGACCTAGAGGACCCTTCATTACGACTAGAGGTTAAGACCTAGAGGACCCCTCATTACGACAAGAGGTTAAGACCTAGAGGAACCAACATTATGACCAAAGGTTAAGACCTAGAGGACCCTTCATTACGACCAGAGGTTAAGACCTAGAGGGCCCCTCATTATGACCAGAGGTTAAGACCTAGAGGACCCCTCATTACGACCAGAGGTTAAGACCTAGAGGACCCTTCATTACGACCAGAGGTTAAGACGTAGAGGACCCTCATTACGACCAGAGGTTAAGACCTAGAGGACCCTTCATTACGACCAGAGGTTAAGACCTAGAGGACCCTTCATTATGACCAGAGGTTAAGACCTAGAGGACAACCTCATTATGACCAGAGGTTAAGACATAGAGGACCCCTCATTACGACCAGAGGTTAAGACCTAGAGGACCCTTCATTACGACCTGAGGTTAAGACCTAGAGGACCGCTCATTACGACCAGAGGTTAAGACCTAGAGGACCCCTCATTACGACCAGATGTTAAGACCTGGAGGACCCCTCATTACGACCAGAGGTTAAGACCTAGAGGACCCTTCATTACGACCAGAGGTTAAGACCTAGAGGACACCTCATTACGACCAGAGGTTAAGACCTAGAGGACCCCTCATTATGACCAGAGGTTAAGACCTAGAGGACAACCTCATTACGAACAGAGGTTAACACATAGAGGACCCTTCATTACGACCAGAGGTTAAGACCTAGAGGACCCTTCATTACGACAAGAGGTTAAGACCTGGAGGACCCTTCATTACGACCAGAGGTTAAGACCTAGAGGACCCTTCATTACGACCAGAGGTTAAGACCTAGAGGACCCCTCATTACGACCAGAGGTTAAGACCTAGAGGACCCCTCATTACAACCAGAGGTTAAGACCTAGAGGACTCTTCAATATGACCAGAGGTTAAGACCTAGATGACCCCTCATTACGACCAGAGGTTAAGACCTAGAGGACCCTTCATTACGACCAGAGGTTAAGACCTAGAGGACCCTTCATTACGACCAGAGGTTAAGACCTAGAGGACCCTTCATTACGACCAGAGGTTAAGACCTAGAGGACCCTTCATTACGACCAGAGGTTAAGACCTAGAGGACCCTTCATTATGACCAGAGGTTAAGACCTAGAGGGCCCCTCATTACGACCAGAGGTTAAGACCTAGAGGACAACCTCATTACGACCAGAGGTTAAGACCTGGAGGACCCCTCATTATGACCAGAGGTTAAGACCTAGAGGACAACCTCATTACGACCAGAGGTTAAGACCTAGAGGACCCTTCATTACGACCAGAGGTTAAGACATAGAGGACCCCTCATTACGACCAGAGGTTAAGACCTAGAGGACAACCTCATTATGACCAGAGGTTAAGACCTAGAGGACCCCTCATTACGACCAGAGGTTAAGACCTAGAGGACAACCTCATTATGACCAGAGGTTAAGACCTAGAGGACCCCTCATTACGACCAGAGGTTAAAGGGGCAATCAGCAGTTGCTACATCAATTTTTTGCTTGATAAATTATTGATATGTACCCATTGATTCTTGAAGAATGTAACTTATAAATGCTTCATAAGCTTAGTTCAATTGTCGTACCCCATCAGAACCCAAAATATACACTTGTTTTACTCCAAAGTTTATAAACAAAGTAAATATAAATTAACACTGTATAGCCGCAAAACACAGTTAAAACTATCATTTTGATATCATGGATGGTCAGTCCTTGTATCCATAGCTCTTTCTGTGAATTCCAAAGTGGTTACATTTCTCCAGCCCCATCCCCAGCTTTTTCCCGAAATAGTGGCAGGGATCATGGTTTGTTATTGTTTCAACTGCTGATTGCCACTTTAAGACCTAGAGGATGCCAAGACAGCAAATAAACGCTGACCGTGCAACCCTGAGGTTGGCTGAACCCCTGAAGGCTCATTATTTCCTGAGAGCCTATCCCCAGCGTGTGATAGATGCCAGCAACAACGACATCGATTCTCCTGCCAGTTGAAAAGAAAAAAACGACGCCCTGTAGGCCCTTGATTTCATGGCCTTTATAACCTTTTTTGAGTGAAATCCCCTTTTCAAGGGATGTCGTTTTGAATGACTTGCCCTTGTTGAGTCACCCCAGATCAAAATGGCCAGGCGTCATTGGGGTGTGGATGGGCGAGTTGTACTCGCACTTCGCTCTGTTCTTGATGTTTGAGTTTCAGTGGCAAAGAGTAAACAGTGTGCTCCACCAGCAGAAAACGACTTGTGATCACTTACACTTGAGTTCAAAGGGAGAGATTGGACATATTGAGCTGGTGACAGGAGTGTCACGGCTCCTCTTGGGAAGGTCAGGGGTCACAGTATAGGAAGAAGGCCACAACATCAAAGAAGTGACATCAGTGTTAGAATTTTCAGATATTACAACTTCATTTATTTATTAGTAAGCCATTGTAAGTCATTAAAAATGTGCACAAGTGCCTATAAATACCGTAGAAGTCGTTAGAAAGCTTTTCAGCATTGTCATCTTCTTAATATTCAAACACTTTTCTACTCTGTACATTACTTGCTGCACACATGAACTCCATAGCAGCAACCGCACTTATGGAAGTACGCAGACAAGCATGTGTCGCCAAACGCTTTAATTAAGAACCAGGCGGGTTAACCGAAGGATGTTGGCCCTAAATGTCCAAGTGTGGAACAGCAACAATAATAATCACGGTCATAAAACTAGGAGCTGAGTGGATTGAGATGAAAGCTTCTGTTCCCTCTCATCTTTGTCTGGCATCGTTGGCGGATGTTGAGAAAACGCACGCCGTCTATAGACTGAGGGAGGACCGCATGTCTGCCTCCTGTCTTGTTGCTAGTGGATTGGAAGCAGGGACCAGAGAGGAAATACTCGCTGATTAGTGGTTCAGCGGGACTGATAACTGGGTACTGTCTAGACGAAGGGGGACCCTGGGAGGAGGAGGAGAAGCAGCAGGTCAGCTTTGTAACCTCGTTTCCTCGCTCCATACTTCACCTCGACTAACCAGGGCTGTGTTTCATTCCAAAAGTTTGTTCCCTCCTCCCTTCTGGCCTTTGTTTCGATTCCCCCTTCGCGGATCTGATGGAAATGAATCGGTGACAGGATGAGAATGTAATACACTTGTTTTACTCCAAAGGGGCGGCAGGTAGCTTAGTGGTTAAGAGCGTTGTGCCAGTAACCGAAAGGTCGCTGGTTCTAATCCCCGAGCCGACTAGATGAAAAATCTGTCGATGTGCCCTTGAGCAAGGCACTTAACCCTAATTGCTCATGTAAGTCGTTCTGGATAAGAGCGTCTGCTAAATGACTAAAAATGTAAATGTAACTGGACAATAGAGACAAGCGCTGCTGGACTTATTCCTCTCCAGTTGTGCTTCAGATTTGTGAAAGGATTGAAGGGAGGGGGGACAATGTTTTGAAATGGAATGCAAAACGCAGCCCAGAGCTCGTTTCACGACTACCAACGTACCTCCCGTTTTCTTATTGCCAAACTTGTGGATTGTAGAGCGGGCAAGAGTGACAAAGGCTGTTGAAGTCAGTGCAGATGAGAAGCAGACAGAGAGGTTACAGACGGAGACCAGCTCCCGATAAGCCAGTATAGAAAGAGGGGAAAGTTTACTGTAGACTGATTTAACAGGGCCAGGGGAGGGAGGAAGAGGGTAGTGGAGATATGAGCCTGTGTCAGCGCTGGAATTAATGGCTAATTAAAGAGAAATGTGGGAATGCAACTAGAACTTGCTCCCTTTTAAAACAACATTGAATGAATTTGGAATTTTTGGAATTTGGAATTTCAAAAAGAGTCAGTGGAACGCTTACAGGTCCCTATATGTCCTGCAACTTCCTAGCTTGTCTCATTTAGCATGGATTTCTCACCTCATCAGTCACCAAGCATTGCATCCCATTGATAATGTCAACACAGACCGCAACCATAGAATTTTACTATAGTGCTGATGATATAATTTACGTTTGTCATTCCAGGTGCAATGTTTAACGTGACTGAGTTAGCTGAAGTTGGCTGTTTAGCAAGTGACAAGAATGTTATCCAGCCTTGATAGCAACCATTTTGTTTAGAACTGACGACCAGTCCTTTTGCAGCAAATAAGCAAAAATAATTTAAGACTGGGTCGTGTCTATAGCAACATGACCAAAAAGATTTTATGAATTTACTTATCAAAATAAAGTTTTAATGAAAATATATAATTATTTGTTATTTTAATCTTTTGGTAACCTTTTTATAAAAGCAATAATGCATGCGAGGCAGTGCTGTATCATGAATACAGTCACAAAGTAACTGGGTTGACTGGCCCTCCGTGATACAACGCAATTTACCTGACTGTATTCATGATGCAGCACTGCCTCGCATGCCTTATTGCTTAATTGAAAGAGTATGCTGTCAACTTTTCTTCAGAATGCTATTCTATTAATCAATGGAGGACCCCTTTGATTCTGTGCTCCCTTGATGGATGGATAACGGCATTCTATACACTGTAAAAAATAGAAAGTCTCAGAACACCATGATTGTGAAATGAAACCATGTTTCCACACTGGAAAGCACCTAAGCTGAGATCTGGTGTTTGGAGGGTGTTTGAATGTAAACCTTATATAAGTGTTTTAATACACAGAATGTGTTTTAAAAAACACAAATGAAGTACTCTGAAACACCCAAAGTGGTTCTTCAACCTGAATATTGTTAATTTTTAAGAAAGTGTTATGAAATCACTTTTAAGGGTTTCAGTGAATGTAAAAGGCAGCATCAAAACACAAAAACTGTGTTTCTCATACAATCAATGGTTTAGAAATGCAAATGGTTTATAGCCTAAATATTGATTGATGATAAGGGCCTATGGAGAATATTTATTTCCACCTTTTATTTTTTCAATGCTTTATTTTGACAGATTAGAAACAGGAGGGGCATTACGATGGCACATTTCATCAGAATTTTACCCACTCAACCACATTGTAAGAAATTATTCTGGGATTAATTGAAATTCACACACAAAAAACCCCCCAACATATACTTAATAAACACCCGTTGTCTAGAAGTAACGACACCATGCTTAGACACATTTTTAAATTTGTTTTAGTCATTTAGCAGAAGCTCTTATCCAGAGCGACTTACAGTTAGTGAGTGCATACATTTTTCATACTGGCCCCCCCCTTTGGGAATTGAACCCACAACCCTTGCATTGCAAGCGCCATGCTCTACCAACTGAGCTACACGGGGCCATGTCACCCCTCCCCCCACCGACGACCGGTGTTAAATTCCCTGCTCAAACCCTTCAGTCTGTTTTTTCCCACCTATCTGCATCCCGTCTGTCATTTCACAACTGTCTCAATAAAGTGTCAAAATATCTTTAAAACAATTTATGCAAGTCATTTCAATGATTTGTTAATTTCAATTTACCCAAAATAATGTACGAATAAATCCAACTTAATACGTTGCTAAAAAAATGTAAGTATCGTGGGCCTTCTGAGTGGCACAGAGGTCTAAGGCACTGTAGTGCTTGAGGCGTCACTACAGATCCGGGTTTGATCCCGGGCTGTGTCGCAGATGGCTGTGACCGGGAGACATAACTTGGTGGGGGGGGTCTGTGTGTCCTCCCATTTTTTGGGGGGCATCTAAAGCTTATTTCCTGCATTTCTACACAGTCTAATATGACCTATGACCCTTCTAGCTGTCTCTATTTAGAACAACAAAAAAGTAAGGAAAAATGCTCACAGTCATCAAGCTAGATAAGAGATTGCTATTAAATATGTTTAAGTGATTGATAAGACTGAACAACTGTAGATCTATGATAATTCAATAATCAATATTGTGTTGCACCTTTAACCAATAGCCTAACAAAAGAACACCTCTTACAAATAAAGTACAAAGACAACTTTTGATTGTCTTTATTAAGACATCCTCTATATCAAATTTCAGGCCGACCGCCCAGCCTGCCCGAGCTGCCTGCACGCCCGATCCCCACCAGTCTAGTCAATAACTACACTCTTTCCCAACACAACTTACTTCCCTTTTTTTTTTTGTTATGTCTCAAGGAAAGTTTTGGAAAACAAAAGTTTAATAAAAACACACGTACACCTACACAGAAACAGTACACCCTCCATATAATTCATATCATAGGTCTAATAGTACTGTAGAGCTCTTTTTACTTCCACACAATATAGCTGGGTCACCCCGTCCTGCCCCTAGGGGTCCACCGCCCTGCAGTGCCCCAACCCAACAAACCCCACTCAGCTTTAGGATCTTAGTGAATCATTCATTATTGGTTTCAGGTGTGTTAGGCCACGGCTAGAGTGAGTGACCCCCAGGCCCAGGTCTGAGCAACCCAGCAGCTAGGGATGGCCTAGTATCTCCCATGACGTTTTCAATACAGACTCCGTTTGTCGTACAGTATTCCATATAAGTTGCACAGTATACCCTAAATCTTGTAATAAATCAAATCTAGTGATACATAACTTGACATTTCTTCCTGTCTCAAGCCCTGACTCAGGGGACTCTTAAATGTTGAGTCAGGGTGTGAATGTTCTATGTTGTATTTTCTATGTTTGTGATCTAGGTTGTAGTTCTATGTTTGGCCGGGTGTGTTTCCCAATCAGAGGCAGCTGTCGCTCGTTGTCTCTGATTGGGGAGCATGCTTAGGCAGCCTATTGGCATTCATGGGTTGTGGGATCTTGTTCCGTGTTTAGGCTAGTTTTGTGTTCAGCCTTTGGACTTCACGTTTCGTTTGGTTTGTTGTTTTTATCGTGTGTTTATTCGTGTTAATAAACATGTATGCATATCACGCTGCGCCTTGGTCTGACCCGTCCTTGAACGAACGTGACACTTCCATCCATTGTGGGAGGATAACCAACTTTCCAATTAATGGCAATGCATTTCTTAGCCGCTATAAATTCTATGTTACACAGTTTCTTCTGATAACAGTCTCCAGTATCAACATTTCCAGGCAAACAAAAAACAGGGAGAATCTGTAGACATGCTGAGATAAAAGAACATATTCTTTGCCGAAATTCAGCCAGCCTTCACAAGACCATAACACATGTAAATATGTCCCCTTTTGTGTTTTACACCTCCAGTAGAAGTATTACATTTCTGAGTGCATGATATTCAATTTCACTGGTATATAGTTCTATGGATTGTCTTAAACTGCAGTAATTTCTGTCTGAGATTATATGAACATGGCTGGGTATTCTAACATATCTGTATCCTTTCATCATCAATAGCGTCTCCCTGGTCTTCCTCACATTTTAGTTTTACAGTGGGGGAAAAAAGTATTTAGTCAGCCACCAATTGTGCAAGTTCTCCCACTTAAAAAGATGAGAGAGGCCTGTAATTTTCATCATAGGTACACGTCAACTATGACAGACAAAATGAGAAAAAAAATTCCCGAAAATCACATTGTAGGATTTTTAATGAATTTATTTGCAAATTATGGTGGAAAATAAGTATTTGGTCAATAACAAAAGTTTCTCAATACTTTGTTATATACCCTTTGTTGGCAATGACACAGGTCAAACATTTTCTGTAAGTCTTCACAAGGTTTTCACACACGGTTGCTGGTATTTTGGCCCATTCCTCCATGCAGATCTCCTTTAGAGCAGTGATGTTTTGGGGCTGTCGCTGGGCAACACAGACTTTCAACTCCCTCCAAAGATTTTCTATGGGGTTGAGATCTGGAGACTGGCTAGGCCACTCCAGGACCTTGAAATGCTTCTTACGAAGCCACTCCTTCGTTGCCCGGGCGGTGTGTTTGGGATCATTGTCATGCTGAAAGACCCAGCCACGTTTCATCTTCAATGCCCTTGCTGATGGAAGGAGGTTTTCACTCAAAATCTCACGATACATGGCCCCATTCATTCTTTCCTTTACACGGATCAGTCGTCCTGGTCCCTTTGCAGAAAAACAGCCCCAAAGCATGATGTTTTCACCCCCATGCTTCACAGTAGGTATGGTGTTCTTTGGATGCAACTCAGCATTATTTGTCCTCCAAACACAACGAGTTGAGTTTTTACCAAAAAGTTATATTTTGGTTTCATCTGACCATATGACATTCTTCCAATCCTCTTCTGGATGCACTGTAGCAAACTTCAGACGGGCCTGGTCATGTACTGGCTTAAGCAGGGGGACACGTCTAGCACTGCAGGATTTGAGTCCCTGGCGGCGTAGTGTGTTACTGATGGTAGGCTTTGTTACTTTGGTCCCAGCTCTCTGCAGGTCATTCACTAGGTCCCCCCGTGTGGTTCTGGGATTTTTGCTCACCGTTCTTGTGATCATTTTGACCCCACGGGGTGAGATCTTGCGTGGAGCCCCAGATCGAGGGAGATTATCAGTGGTCTTGTATGTCTTCCATTTCCTAATAATTGCTCCCACAGTTGATTTCTTCAAACCAAGCTGCTTACCTATTGCAGATTCAGTCTTCCCAGCCTGGTGCAGGTCTACAATTTTGTTTCTGGTGTCCTTTGACAGCTCTTTGGTCTTGGCCATAGTGGAGTTTGGAGTGTGACTGTTTGAGGTTGTGGACAGGTGTCTTTTATACTGATAACAAGTTCAAACAGGTGCCATTAATACAGGTAACGAGTGGAGGACAGAGGAGCCTCTTAAAGAAGAAGTTACAGGTCTGTGAGAGCCAGAAATCTTGCTTGTTTGTAGGTGACCAAATACTTATTTTCCACCATAATTTGCAAATAAATTCATTAAAAATCCTACAATGTGATTTTCTGGATTTTTTTTTCTCAATTTGTCTGTCATAGTTGACGTGTACCTATGATGAAAATTACAGGCCTCTCTCATCTTTTTAAGTGGGAGAACTTGCACAATTGGTGGCTGACTAAATACTTTTTTCCCCCACTGTACATGTTTTGTGTCATCAGGAAAAGCTGTTATCAACAGTTGATACACTTTGGAAATCAACTTTAGAGGTTTGTCAGACTGCATTAAAATAGGTTCAATCTTTGAATCTTCTTGCTTGTCCAGTGTTTGCTGCACAAAGAGAATAAAGTGTTGTATCAGCAAAAGTTCACCTCTGTGCCGTCACAGACGGGTCTTCCCTGGCTGCCTGACCCTGCTGAGACCCCTGTCACCATCTGATCCTGCTCAGATGAGGCAAGACAAATAATTACCTTGGTGTACATTTATACATTATATTATCCAAGAATATAAATGGTTCAATAATTGAAATGACCATTATTCCCAGATCCCAGACTGTACCCATCAACTCAAGATGGAACTTTTAATCCATTCACTGATTGTTATAATATACTGCAAAATACACCTGAGCTCCGTAGACTGGTCTTCCCTGGCTGTCTGACCCTGCAGGGACACCTGTCACCATCTGATCCTGCTAAGACATGATGAGCATAGTGTTGTGTACTGACTGTGTACCATGACAGTGAAGCCTGTAGAGCAGTTTATACCGTGTCAGTGTGAAAAGTAGGGAATTAGCTAGGGAAACTGACAGATCAATAACGTCAAATTTGCTATACTGACTAATAAATACTCCCATTGCGCTGAAAAAATATCAGAATATCATTTTAGAAATTGTTTGGCCTCTGGTTTCATCATTTGATTCAGGTCTACTGTGATTGAGACAAAAAATAATAGCTAAAGTTTGTGAGCTAGCTAGCTAACGTTAGCCAACCTTTGGCTAGCTCTAGCCAATGGTACATCATCAAATTTACTTCTGTTGAAACGGGTCAAAACAAAAGCTACAAAACATTTCCATACACACAAAAGCTGTTAGATACTGCTACCTGACAGATAGCTAGAGGCTAGCTAGAGCTGAACTGGCTGTGGTAGCTACTAGCTAGCTAACTAGCTGCTAGTAGTTCATTCACTTCAGTCGAGATGCGATGAAACATTAGCGAACATAATTTGTCAGTTACACTACTAGCTCAGCACTGGAAATAAATACTTTTTTTCTGTCAAACAGCACTTACCTTGCCAGCTAGATCAGTCAACTAAAGAACAGCCAGTTTCTGCTCTGCTTGCTTTTACAACTCGGAGAAAAAGCACAACACAGACAGCAGTTGCCTCTGTTCAGAAGCTTTGCCTTCACACAGCCTGTCCGCACGCTCTGTGGTGTCCGTGTGGTCCTAAATCCACCCCACGGCTGAATCCGGAAAACAGCCTACCCGACCGCTCTGAAGCGTCCACATGGTCCTAAAGCACACCGGTGCTGTGTTTTGTATCACAGTGCAATGATAAAACTGTGTGTGTGGGGGGGGTCATGGACAAAAATGCAATTTCAGAATGTGGCGGGGTCATGCCCCCCTGCGTTCCCAGTGAAAGTTGCACCCCTGGTTACAAAACACCATGTAATGTTTCAAAACATCTCATGATGATGTGTTTCAATACTCCTGCAAAAAGTTAAGGTTCCGTCTCCTTCATGTTGGTGGCACCTCAGTTGCCACTAGTTTTGGTGTTACAACGCACTTCATTTTAACAATGTAGCAGGGAAATGTGGATACCTCACGTTTATGGACAGTACATCTAACAGTTGATAGGGTTTGCCAATCGGAGCGAATGTAAATGCATACCATACTTTCCCTTTGATTCGTACCATATTGTGGAGCCTGACACATCAATTTAAATGGCAGATGGAATGTCACTTAGATTTTCTTATATCAGTGCTTCGTGGTCCAACCACGTACATGTACATGAAATAGCTTACCAGACTATGACAAAAAATACTTGTCGATGACCTATTTTTCCTGAGTAAAACTATGACCATAACGAGATGAGATGAAAAAAACCGATAACTAGGCCGACTACAAATTACTTTTAATTTTAGAAATGTGATGAGACGAGAATTCCATGTGAGACTAATGGACTTTTCATTTGACATGAAGCTCCTTTTCATCTGTTTGGTCCAATCATAAGCACGCATGCCTTTGTAGACAATGTAATGCAATCCTCTCATTGGCAGTGAATTGACATGGTTCAGTTGCGCAGTCTGATTGGGATGATCTGCCCAGCGCTCCCACACAGCGCAGTCTGATTGGGATGATCTGCCCAGCGCTCCCACACAGCGCAGTCTGATTGAGATGATCTGCCCAGCGCTCCCACACAGCGCAGTCTGATTGAGATGATCTGCCCAGCGCTCCCACACAGCGCAGTCTGATTGAGATGATCTGCCCAGCGCTCCCACACAGCGCAGTCTGATTGAGATGATCTGCCCAGCGCTCCCACACAGCGCAGTCTGATTGAGATGATCTGCCCAGCGCTCCCACACAGCGCAGTCTGATTGAGATGATCTGCCCAGCGCTCCCACACAGCGCAGTCTGATTGGGATGATCTGCCCAGCGCTCCCACACAGCGCAGTCTGATTGGGATGATCTGCCCAGCGCTCCCACACAGCGCAGTCTGATTGGGATGATCTGCCCAGCGCTCCCACACAGCGCAGTCTGATTGGGATGATCTGCCCAGCGCTCCCACACAGCGCAGTCTGATTGGGATGATCTGCCCAGCGCTCCCACACAGCGCAGTCTGATTGGGATGATCTGCCCAGCGCTCCCACACAGCGCAGTCTGATTGAGATGATCTGCCCAGCGCTCCCACACAGCGCAGTCTGATTGAGATGATCTGCCCAGCGCTCCCACACAGCGCAGTCTGATTGAGATGATCTGCCCAGCGCTCCCACACAGCGCAGTCTGATTGAGATGATCTGCCCAGCGCTCCCACACAGCGCAGTCTGATTGAGATGATCTGCCCAGCGCTCCCACACAGCGCAGTCTGATTGGGATGAACTGCCCAGCGCTCCCACACAGCGCAGTCTGATTGGGATGATCTGCCCAGCGCTCCCACACAGCGCAGTCTGATTGGGATGATCTGCCCAGCGCTCCCACACAGCGCAGTCTGATTGGGATGATCTGCCCAGCGCTCCCACACAGCGCAGTCTGATTGAGATGATCTGCCCAGCGCTCCCACACAGCGCAGTCTGATTGGGATGATCTGCCCAGCGCTCCCACACAGCGCAGTCTGATTGAGATGATCTGCCCAGCGCTCCCACACAGCGCAGTCTGATTGAGATGATCTGCCCAGCGCTCCCACACAGCGCAGTCTGATTGAGATGATCTGCCCAGCGCTCCCACACAGCGCAGTCTGATTGAGATGATCTGCCCAGCGCTCCCACACAGCGCAGTCTGATTGAGATGATCTGCCCAGCGCTCCCACACAGCGCAGTCTGATTGAGATGATCTGCCCAGCGCTCCCACACAGCGCAGTCTGATTGAGATGATCTGCCCAGCGCTCCCACACAGCGCAGTCTGATTGAGATGATCTGCCCAGCGCTCCCACACAGCGCAGTCTGATTGAGATGATCTGCCCAGCGCTCCCACACAGCGCAGTCTGATTGAGATGATCTGCCCAGCGCTCCCACACAGCGCAGTCTGATTGAGATGATCTGCCCAGCGCTCCCACACAGCGCAGTCTGATTGAGATGATCTGCCCAGCGCTCCCACACAGCGCAGTCTGATTGAGATGATCTGCCCAGCGCTCCCACACAGCGCAGTCTGATTGAGATGATCTGCCCAGCGCTCCCACACAGCGCAGTCTGATTGAGATGATCTGCCCAGCGCTCCCACACAGCGCAGTCTGATTGAGATGATCTGCCCAGCGCTCCCACACAGCGCAGTCTGATTGAGATGATCTGCCCAGCGCTCCCACACAGCGCAGTCTGATTGAGATGATCTGCCCAGCGCTCCCACACAGCGCAGTCTGATTGAGATGATCTGCCCAGCGCTCCCACACAGCGCAGTCTGATTGAGATGATCTGCCCAGCGCTCCCACACAGCGCAGTCTGATTGAGATGATCTGCCCAGCGCTCCCACACAGCGCAGTCTGATTGAGATGATCTGCCCAGCGCTCCCACACAGCGCAGTCTGATTGAGATGATCTGCCCAGCGCTCCCACACAGCGCAGTCTGATTGAGATGATCTGCCCAGCGCTCCCACACAGCGCAGTCTGATTGAGATGATCTGCCCAGCGCTCCCACACAGCGCAGTCTGATTGAGATGATCTGCCCAGCGCTCCCACACAGCGCAGTCTGATTGAGATGATCTGCCCAGCGCTCCCACACAGCGCAGTCTGATTGAGATGATCTGCCCAGCGCTCCCACACAGCGCAGTCTGATTGAGATGATCTGCCCAGCGCTCCCACACAGCGCAGTCTGATTGAGATGATCTGCCCAGCGCTCCCACACAGCGCAGTCTGATTGAGATGATCTGCCCAGCGCTCCCACACAGCGCAGTCTGATTGAGATGATCAGCCCAGCGCTCCCACACAGCGCAGTCTGATTGAGATGATCTGCCCAGCGCTCCCACACAGCGCAGTCTGATTGAGATGATCTGCCCAGCGCTCCCACACAGCTCCCACGTGGTCACTTGTCAATCTTTTGAACTGGTGTGAAGCCAGGACACTTGACTTGTAACTTAACCTCAACTAGAAACAATGTTTATTCTCTCTTTTACTTTCATGTAGACTATTTTGGCTTGGATCACATCAGCAGCTCTGTTTTCCCATGTGATGCTGTTATTCATTCATCTGGATTGCCACTCTACCACCGTGGTCAGCAAACGCGAGATGAGGTTGCTTTTTTCCTATGGGAAAAAATGAATGCTATTTGTTGAATATTAGGAGTACAGTAATACTACAGTATAGTACAGTAATACTACAGTATAATCCAGTAATACTTCTGGCATTTTTATAAAGCTCACATTCTCCCCTTTTTAAGGAAACCGCTGTTATTTACCCCCTTGACGGTTATGATGCGGAGAAAATCACTGTTATTTACCCCCTTGACGGTTATGATGCAGAGAAAATCACTGTTATTTACCCCCTTGACGGTTATGATGCAGAGAAAATCACTGTTATTTACCCCCTTGACGGTTATAATGCGGAGAAAATCACTGTTATTTACCCCCTTGATGGTTATAATGCGGAGAAAATCACTGTTATTTACCCCCTTGATGGTTATGATGCAGAGAAAATCACTGTTATCGTCTCAAATCTGAATCTAAAATAGCTGCCAAAAGGAACACTGCTAGACTAATATTTAAACATATCAAGAATACTGCAACATCATAATACAAGCTTCATAAGAGGTTTACATTAACAGCATGCAACAGTTGATGATGCTGCTGAATGTTATATATGCATTGTTTACCCATGGTAACCCTAACCCTAAACCATGGTAACCCTAAACCATGGTAACCCTAACCCTAAACCATGGTAACCCTAAACCATGGTAACCCTAACCCTAAACCATGGTAACCCTAAACCATGGTAACCCTAACCCTAAACCATGGTAACCCTTAACCATGGTAACCCTAAACCATGGTAACCCTAAACCATGGTAACCCTAACCCTAAACCATGGTAACCCTAACACTAAACCGTGGTAACCCTAAACCATGGTAACCCTAAACCATGGTAACCCTAACCCTAAACCATGGTAACCCTAACCCTAAACCATGGTAACCCTAAACCATGGTAACCCTAAACCATGGTAATTTGTGAAATGTAGATGGGGAGATGCATGGCATGCCTACATCTTAGAGTGATTAGGAACATTCTCCTGTCAATGCAATGTTTCAATCACACTAGATCTAGATGTTTTCCATGGATGACTTACTAAGGCAGGGAGGGGTTCCAGTGGGACTTCAAAGCATTTTCAGGACATTGTGGTAGTAAAATGTCATTTTTTCCTTCGCTTTTAAGCCCTTTCATTATTTTTCATAACCCCCACACCCATACATTCTTTTGTTTTCCATTATGGAACTATTTTGTGGATGGACTAGTCCTCTGTGCTTGCTTGACTACTTCACCGCACCACAACAGAACACAGGAAGTCTTCCACCAGAAAGCCACTTTGCCTGGATTGGCTGGATGTTCATTGGTACTTTCCCCACCGCATAATCCAGATGGGGACTACTTACACGTTTAATGTTGAATGATTTAATACACTTTGAAAATGAAGTAATAGTAATGGTCACTCATGCCCTTTATGTCTGAGTATTGAATATCAAGTATATAAAACAATTTTATAGTGCTGGATTAAAATGCATGCACTTATGTATGGACATTTCGTCTTACTGCGTCTGTGGTACAGTAGTCCATTGTGACTGCTGAAGACTTCTTCCTACCTTGACTAAGCCCTTCAAAAGCCATTGTGCTGTAATGTGCATTGCCACATCAAACCAATATATAATGCCTTCCAGCTTCTTGCCAATAACCTTATGTGTTGGGCTATGTTCTTCAAGAATCGATGGTTATAGGTACATTCACAGCATCAATAAATTAAACAGACCATTAAATAACAAACAGTAATTTCTTAATTATTTGAAGTTGAAATGATCAGTGTCGTGGAGTGGGCGTTAAAGTTGTCTCAGGGGTTCAAAGTACACATAATGAAAAATAAGCACATTACCCCACACACTGTTCGATTGCTCCTGAAGTTTCAGTCCTATTTAACTTCTCCTCCTTCTCCTGTGGCATTCTTATGTGTACCCTGCATCTGTGGAGATTTGTTGGATGTGTGTACTACTACTTCTGAACAAAGTTTCCATTATTCCACATTGTTTGGCGGAGCCCTCCGCTCCCCTGCTTCGTAGGACAAGAGATGCTGGAGCCTCAGATCTGGAGATATCAGTGAGGCTTCAGGGACATTTCCACTGGTTGAGGTTAACCCCAAACTCAGACCATCACAGTGCTGTTTGCATTACATAACCAAGGACCAAGAAATAGCAAACAACTTGCTCATTCAAACTATTTTCTTTAAATGTGCGGAGTCCTCCTTATTGTAATCCTTGAGGAACAGGAGTTTAAAGAGCGACTTCCCCTAAAAAGCAACTTCTCATTTTGAAAACGACCTATGTGGCATCGATATGAGTCAGAAACATTTATTCTACTGTCAAAATTGACTACAAATAATTTTGGCCATGAAGTCAGTCTCGTCCAAAACAGAGATTTGCGAGATATAAAATGTATGTCTCGGAATGAAGGGTACCGTAACAGTTTTCCTTGGGTTGGGCTTATTTCAATCCTCCCCACATGCCTACTGCTGGCAACACCCAAGTAATCATCAATACGGAGCGCTGCTGCACGCGACCTGATCCTAAAGCCCATGGTCATTTTGGTTTGACATTCGATAACCCAATGGGGCAAGTTAGGGACCATCAGTAAATTACACAATTACACATTATTTTTAAATATCAATAGCTCCAAATTTCCTTAAAAACCTCAAACCAACTGTGAATTGTAGAAATTCATATACAAATATTGAATGCATTTAATGAAACAACTAAAAGATTTGCAGCATGAAAATGTTGTCTCATTTATATTGTGACGGCCCCTAACTAGCCCCAGATAGGCTATCCAAAGTCACACCAACTTTGTCACTGTCGCACACCAGCCGGCTGAAGCTAATTGGAGAAAGAAGTTGGCTAGCACTAGCTAGCATAGGCGACTTCAAGACACAAGACCTAGTTAGACTGTTTCAAGTTATTTAGAAGGGTGAGTGACTGTAACTGTGTACTGTTTTGACAGAGTGAAAGTAAAAACGCTTGTCTGTGTGTGTAATGGGGGCGTGGGGCCAGCACAGCAGTGTGTGTGTGTGTTTGTGATCGGCTGCCAAGCAGAGCGGAGAAAGCTTGGTCCCAATATGCAGAATGTAGCGTCGTCTCCAGCCGAGCCGTCGCCCCCCCCTGGTCCACCCAGGGCCTTCATGATGTGGACCTCAGGCTTCGGGCCCCAGTCCACCCAGGGCCTTCATGAAGTGGACCACAGGCTTCGGCCCTCTGTCCACCCAGGGCCTTCATGAAGTTGACCACAGGCTTCGGCCCTCTGTCCACCCAGGGCCTTCATGAAGTGGACCACAGGCTTCGGCCCCCTTTCCACCCAGGGCCTTCATGAAGTTGACCACAGGCTTCGGCCCTCTGTCCACCCAGGGCCTTCATGAAGTTGACCACAGGCTTCGGCCCTCTGTCCACCCAGGGCCTTCATGAAGTGGACCACAGGCTTCGGCCCCCTTTCCACCCAGGGCCTTCATGAAGTGGACCACAGGCTTCGGCCCCCTTTCCACCCAGGGCCTTCATTAAGTGGACAACAGGCTTCGGTCCCCTTTCCACCCAGGGCCTTCATGAAGTGGACCACAGGCTTCGGCCCCCTTTCCACCCAGGGCCTTCATGAAGTGGACCACAGGCTTCGGCCCCCTTTCCACCCAGGGCCTTCATGAAGTGGACCACAGGCTCTGCTCACTGCTTGGACAAGCATCAGCTGTGGTGTGTGTGCAGCTGCGTAGGCCTCAGAGCTGCAGTTAGAGGACATACAGGACTACAGGGTCTATAGGAGATGCAGTTAGAGGACATACAGGACTACAGGGTCTATAGGAGATGCAGTTAGAGGACATACAGGACTACAGGGTCTATAGGGGATGCAGTTAGAGGACATACAGGACTACAGGGTCTATAGGGGATGCAGTTAGAGGACATACAGGACTACAGGGTCTATAGGAGATGCAGTTAGAGGACATACAGGACTACAGGGTCTATAGGAGATGCAGTTAGAGGACATACAGGACTACAGGGTCTATAGGGGATGCAGTTAGAGGACATACAGGACTACAGGGTCTATAGGGGATGCAGTTAGAGGGACATACAGGACTACAGGGTCTATAGGGGATGCAGTTAGAGGACATACAGGACTACAGGGTCTATAGGGGATGCAGTTAGAGGACATACAGGACTACAGGGTCTATAGGGGATGCAGTTAGAGGACATACAGGACTACAGGGTCTATAGGAGATGCAGTTAGAGGACATACAGGACTACAGGGTCTATAGGGGATGCAGTTAGAGGACATACAGGACTACAGGGTCTATAGGGGATGCAGTTAGAGGACATACAGGACTACAGGGTCTATAGGAGATGCAGTTAGAGGACATACAGGACTACAGGGTCTATAGGAGATGCAGTTAGAGGACATACAGGACTACAGGGTCTATAGGAGATGCAGTTAGAGGACATACAGGACTACAGGGTCTATAGGAGATGCAGTTAGAGGACATACAGGACTACAGGGTCTATAGGAGATGCAGTTAGAGGACATACAGGACTACAGGGTCTATAGGGGATGCAGTTAGAGGACATACAGGACTACAGGGTCTATAGGGGATGCAGTTAGAGGACATACAGGACTACAGGGTCTATAGGAGATGCAGTTAGAGGACATACAGGACTACAGGGTCTATAGGAGATGCAGTTAGAGGACATACAGGACTACAGGGTCTATAGGGGATGCAGTTAGAGGGACATACAGGACTACAGGGTCTATAGGGGATGCAGTTAGAGGACATACAGGACTACAGGGTCTATAGGGGATGCAGTTAGAGGACATACAGGACTACAGGGTCTATAGGAGATGCAGTTAGAGGACATACAGGACTACAGGGTCTATAGGGGATGCAGTTAGAGGACATACAGGACTACAGGGTCTATAGGGGATGCAGTTAGAGGACATACAGGACTACAGGGTCTATAGGAGATGCAGTTAGAGGACATACAGGACTACAGGGTCTATAGGAGATGCAGTTAGGAGCTGATTGCTCTTTGTATTTATTCATCATTATTGACTTTGCGGAACGTACCACTTGAGGTGGTGCCTGGCTATGTGCGTCTTCTCTGTGTGTGTGTGTGTCTTCTGTGTGTGTGTGTGTGTGTGTGTGCGCGCGTGTGCATGTGTATTCTGTGTTCTCTTATCAAGTCTCCCTTGTCTCACTGAGACATGTCTTTAGATCTCAGATCTCCTCTCTCTCTCTTTGTGAGACATTGGATGTGATCAGTCACTCAAATGACAGAACTAATTACAGTACGTTTGGCTTGAACTGGAGTAAACTTTGTCTCTACACTTTCTGAGAACACACAAAACTCCCCATAGGCTTCTCCTTAAACATATACTGCTAGACTATACATATTAGACATACTATGAAAACACAGTTTGAACAATTCTTAACATTCTATCTCAAACATGTATGCCTTGAACAAAGAAGAACACCCATTAAAAACACACATGTCAGATTTTGCTCTTGTACAATTAACAGTTTCACATTTACATATTATCTCCAAAACACATATAAATTGCTTGCACAGTCAGTCACTTTGCTGCATACAACATCTATTCTACGGGCCTCAGGAAATATTCACACTTTTCAAATGCACACTTACATTGCCTGAGCAGCTACTTGCCCATCTCTTCAGCCTTCTGTGTGCAGAGCCAAATGGATTGTTTGTTTTAAAGTCATAATAAAGAGCCATTTTCAGATGTTTAATATTCCCTCATCCTGCCAGACCACTTGCTTTGGCCCCTTTCGAAAACAGAACCTACAATAAAATATGCAATCAGTTTTGCTTGGCTGCAAGCCCGAGGGCAGCCTGTTGGTGCATTTTTTACAGAAAGACCATTTCCCCATCCCATGTATTTAGAGAAATGACCACTAGGGGGTGGTGTAGCTGGTCTGCCTGCCTCAGCCTTGTCATCATCAGACTGTCATTTTCTATGAACCCCTGTGTATAATGGATTCATAGTGCCCTTCATCACGTCCATATAGTGTTGTATGTGGCTCCCCTTCAGCATTCATAGCAACTCATGTGCTCCTGTATGAAGTGATATCATTCACTGTAAGCAGGTGTGGAATTGGGGAACTTACCACTGTTGGATCCCCAGCCATTCAGCTCAGAATCATTTGACACGTCCCCAACTAAAATTCATTCTCATAACTGCTCATGGCTTTGTTTTATATACTTGATATACATACGAATAGATTGTTAGCATTTAAAGTAAATACACTGTAGTTTTAAATAGTCCATAATGCATTTCACCAGGGCTGTCAAACACAATCCATGGAGGACCTAATGTCTTCTGGCTTTTGTTTTTTGTTTTTTTCCTTTCAATTAAGACCCAGACAACCAGGTGAGGAGAGTTCCTTACTAATCAGTGACCTTAATGAATCAATCAAGTACAAGGGAGGAACAAAAACCTGCAGAAACTCGTCCCTCCGTGAAATGAGTTTCACACGTGCATTACACGTGTCAGAGAAGAGTGTTGATTAAACTGCTAGGTTTATTTTTGCGCTGCTTTAAACTGACTAATAATGAGTTTTATCAATTTCATGAATTTGATTTAATTTTCTATTAAATTCAATCCGATTGTGCTTTGTCCGCAACGCATGCTTTAAAAGCAATGTTCCCATGTTCGTGGAGAACACATTAATGATAAATGCGGCATACTTTGGCTCAATCGGAAATGAACATTTAATGTCACATTGTCAAAATCTGCAATCAGATTAACTCCCATTTTTGGTGTGCCACCACAATAACCACAAGGTGCTCCTAATTAGAATCACAGTAGTCTTGGACCAGAGAATGACCTGGCAAAGCTGTGTTGGTTTTCACCACAACTCATGTGAACAGGGAAAGGGGGATACCTAGTCAGTTGTACAACTAAATGCATTCAACTGAAATGTGTCTTCTGCATTTAACCCAAGAGGTGCGGGGGGCTGCCTTAATCGACATCCACGTCATCGGCGCCCGGGGAACAGTGGGTTAACTGCCTAACTCAGGGTTAGAACGACTGATTTTTACCTTGTCCGCTCGGGGATTCGATCAAGCAACCTTTCGGTTATTGGCCCAACTCTCCTACCCGCCAGGCTACCTGCCGCCAGTGTTCAGTTAACTGTTTCGTGGTGTTATATTTGATCTTTCGTCAGCTTATACCTCAGTCTGTTTACTGTGAGATAGATGAAAACATGTCACAGCACCTCATCCAGCCTAGCCACATATCAGGAGTTTTTCCCCCACTTCTTGTTTGCTCCTTCCCAGCCTTCTCTCCTGATTTTCTCTCCCTCTCTCTTGTGTGTTTTTTGGGAGCTGTGGTGGAGCTGTTGGCATTGGACTGGAGACCTGAGGCAGTGGACTGTCCTTACTGTGTGTGTGTGTTTGGTGTGTGTGTGTGTGCCGTGGCTATTTTCACACAGGTTCCCCTTACTGAGTCATTACTGGCCGTGCCCAGGATGTATTTTTCTGCTAGAGCCCAGGAAATACAGGTCAGCCTGAGAAAAGGGCTGGAGTTACAGAGTGGAACTCCTAACGGCATCATGTCCTCACAGTGTCAGTGTGGAACTCCTAACAGCATCATGTCCTCACAGTGTCAGTGTGGAACTCCTAATGGCATCATGTCCTCACAGTGTCAGTGTGGAACTCCTAACGGCATCATGTCCTCACAGAGTCAGTGTGGAACTCCTAACAGCATCATGTCCTCACAGTGTCAGTGTGGAACTCCTAACAGCATCATGTCCTCACAGTGTCAGTGTGGAACTCCTAATGGCATCATGTCCTCACAGTGTCAGTGTGGAACTCCTAACGGCATCATGTCCTCACAGAGTCAGTGTGGAACTCCTAACAGCATCATGTCCTCACAGTGTCAGTGTGGAACTCCTAACAGCATCATGTCCTCACAGTGTCAGTGTGGAACTCCTAATGGCATCATGTCCTCACAGTGTCAGAGTGGAACTCCTAACAGCATCATGTCCTCACAGTGTCAGTGTGGAACTCCTAACAGCATCATGTCCTCACAGTGTCAGAGTGGAACTCCTAATGGCATCATGTCCTCACAGTGTCAGTGTGGAACTCCTAACGACATCATGTCCTCACTGTGTCAGTGTGGAACTCCTAACGGCATCATGTCCTCACAGTGTGGGTGAAAGCTGCCCATACAGTAAGTGCTGATCGAAGCTTAGTGAGGCTGAGGGTGTCCTACAATGTACACCATACTGAATAAGTGCTTGTCGTTACGGCTAGAGTTGGGGTGAGGTTTGCTCATGCCCCATTGGTGACTTCTGCCTAGGGCTACTGCTACCGTCTGCTTCCCTAACAAAATTGTGTCTGACCAAAAGCCACAGGAGCAGAAGATGTTAACTCTCCAGCACACGTAAAGCCATCATAAGACCAACCATTCATTGGTGTTACATGTTTGTAGAGCTCATAAAGTGCTCACTGAAAAGCCCCTTGCCTCTGTTTGAAAATACTGAGAGAGAGAGAGGAGAGAGTGAGAGAGTGAGAGAGCGAGAGAGAGCGAGAGAGAGAGAGAGAGAGAGAGAGAGAGAGAGAGAGAGAGAGAGAGAGAGAGAGAGAGAGAGAGAGAGAGAGAGAGAGAAAGAGAGATAGATAGCGAGAGAGAGAGAGCGAGAGAGAGAGAGAGAGCGAGAGACCGAGAGAGAGCGCGAGAGAGAGAGCGAGAGCGAGAGAGCGCGAGAGAGCGCGAGAGAGCGCGAGAGAGCGCGAGAGAGCGCGAGAGAGCGCGAGAGAGCGCGAGAGAGCGCGAGAGAGAGAGAGAGAGAGAGAGAGAGAGAGAGAGAGCGAGAGAGAGCGAGAGAGAGAGAGAGAGAGAGCGAGAGAGAGAGAGAGAGAGAGGGGGAGAAGAATGCCCATCCCCACTGTGACATCCCAATTCCCTCTCTTCAAAAGATTGACATAACACTTGCATTGAATGACATCATAAAATGTATTAGTACTTGCACTACGTGGCGATATACAATTACAGTTGGAGCACTTGAATGTCAACAGTTTGCCTTGCAAAGTTAAGTACTGTGTGCCACAACATTATCAGATGTTGAAGAAGATGTGGGTTTTGTCCAGCTAATACCACCTCAAATATACTCAACCTAATGATACGTCAAGTATGGTCAAATATGGTCAACCTAATGATACGTCAAGTACGGTCAAATATGGTCAACCTAATGATATGTCAAGTACGGTCAAATATGGTCAACCTAATGATATGTCAAGTACGGTCAAATATAGTCACCCTAATGATATGTCAAATACGTCAAATATGGTAAACCTAATGATACGTCAAGTACGGTCAAATATGGTCAAACTAATGATATGTCAAGTACGGTCAAATATGGTCAACCTAATGATATGTCAAGTACAGTCAAATATGGTCAACCTAATGATATGTCAAGTACGGTCAAATATGGTCAACCTAATGATATGTCAAGCACGGTCAAATATGGTCAACCTAATGATATGTCAAGTACGGTCAAATATGGTGAACCTAATTATATGTGATGTATGGTCAAATAAGGTCAAACTAATGATATGTCAAGTACGGTCAAATATGGTAAACCTAATGATATGTCAAGTACGGTCAAATATGGTCAACCTAATGATATGTCAAGTACGGTCAAATATGGTCAACCTAATGATATGTCAAGTACGGTCAAATATGGTGAACCTAATTATATGTGATGTATTGTCAAATAAGGTCAACCTAATGATATGTCAAGTATGGTCAAATATGGTCAACCTAATGATATGTCAAGTACGGTCAAATATGGTCAACCTAATGATATGTCAAGTATGGTCAAATATGGTCAACCTAATGATATGTCAAGTATGGTCAAATATGGTCAACCTAATGATATGTCAAGTACGGTCAAATATGGTCAACCTAATGATATGTCAAGTACGGTCAAATATGGTCAACCTAATGATATGTCAAGTATGGTCAAATATGGTTAACCTAATGATATGTCAAGTACGGTCAAATATGGTCAACCTAATGATATGTCAAGTATGGTCAAATATGGTCAACCTAATGATATGTCAAGTACGGTCAAATATGGTCAACCTAATGATATGTCAAGTACGGTCAAATATGGTCAACCTAATGATATGTCAAGTACGGTCAAATATGGTCAACCTAATGATATGTCAAGTATGGTCAAATATGGTTAACCTAATGATATGTCAAGTATTGTCAAATAAGGTCAACCTAATGATATGTTAAATATGGTCAAATATGGTCAACCTAATGATATGTCAAGTACGGTCAAATATGGTCAACCTAATGATATGTCAAGTACGGTCAAATTTGGTGAACCTAATTATATGTGATGTATGGTCAAATAAGGTCAACCTAATGATATGTCAAGTACGGTCAAATATGGTAAACCTAATGATATGTCAAGTACGGTCAAATATGGTCAACCTAATGATATGTCAAGTACGGTCAAATATGGTCAACCTAATGATATGTCAAGCACGGTCAAATATGGTCAACCTAATGATATGTCAAGTACGGTCAAATATGGTGAACCTAATTATATGTGATGTATGGTCAAATAAGGTCAAACTAATGATATGTCAAGTACGGTCAAATATGGTAAACCTAATGATATGTCAAGTACGGTCAAATATGGTCAACCTAATGATATGTCAAGTACGGTCAAATATGGTCAACCTAATGATATGTCAAGTACGGTCAAATATGGTGAACCTAATTATATGTGATGTATTGTCAAATAAGGTCAACCTAATGATATGTCAAGTATGGTCAAATATGGTCAACCTAATGATATGTCAAGTACGGTCAAATATGGTCAACCTAATGATATGTCAAGTATGGTCAAATATGGTCAACCTAATGATATGTCAAGTATGGTCAAATATGGTCAACCTAATGATATGTCAAGTACGGTCAAATATGGTCAACCTAATGATATGTCAAGTACGGTCAAATATGGTCAACCTAATGATATGTCAAGTATGGTCAAATATGGTTAACCTAATGATATGTCAAGTACGGTCAAATATGGTCAACCTAATGATATGTCAAGTATGGTCAAATATGGTCAACCTAATGATATGTCAAGTACGGTCAAATATGGTCAACCTAATGATATGTCAAGTACGGTCAAATATGGTCAACCTAATGATATGTCAAGTACGGTCAAATATGGTCATCCTAATGATATGTCAAGTATGGTCAAATATGGTTAACCTAATGATATGTCAAGTATTGTCAAATAAGGTCAACCTAATGATATGTTAAATATGGTCAAATATGGTCAACCTAATGATATGTCAAGTACGGTCAAATATGGTCAACCTAATGATATGTCAAGTACGGTCAAATTTGGTGAACCTAATTATATGTGATGTATGGTCAAATAAGGTCAACCTAATGATATGTCAAGTACGGTCAAATATGGTAAACCTAATGATATGTCAAGTACGGTCAAATATGGTCAACCTAATGATATGTCAAGTACGGTCAAATATGGTCAACCTAATGTTATGTCAAGTACGGTCAAATATGGTGAACCTAATTATATGTGATGTATTGTCAAATAAGGTCAACCTAATGATATGTCAAGTATGGTCAAATATGGTCAACCTAATGATGTGTCAAGTACGGTCAAATATGGTCAACCTAATGATATGTCAAGTATGGTCAAATATGGTTAACCTAATGATATGTCAAGTATGGTCAAATAAGGTCAACCTAATGATATGTCAAGTATGGTCAAATATGGTCAACCTAATGATATGTCAAGTACGGTCAAATATGGTCAACCTAATGATATGTCAAGTACGGTCAAATATGGTCAACCTAATGATATGTCAAGTACGGTCAAATATGGTCAACCTAATGATATGTCAAGTATGGTCAAATATGGTTAACCTAATGATATGTCAAGTATGGTCAAATAAGGTCAACCTAATGATATGTTAAATATGGTCAAATATGGTTAACCTAATGATATGTCAAGTATGGTCAAATATGGTCAACCTAATGATATGTCAAGTACGGTCCGGAGAATTCCATCTTAGAAAGAGAGTTTGCACTTGCAGTGCACTTCCCCTAACTACCCCTCTATAACTACCCCTCTAAATCTACCCTTCTATAACTACCCCTCTATAACTACCCCACTATAACTACCCCACTATAACTACCCCACTATAACTACCCCACTATAACTACCCCCACTCCAACATATCCCAATGAAGTGTGCTGAGTAGCTGCTATCGCAGAAAAATATGGAGAGAAAAATGGGTTTGAGGGGGATGTTTATTATTTTGGCATGGAACTGGCACAGGGATTATTGCTGTTGGCCACTGGTTTTCATTAGGGTTTGAGGGGGGTAGGAAAATGGCACAGGTTCATGCGTGTTTTTATTAGGGTCTGTGTACCACCGTAGACCAGACTAGCTCAGGGATGTGGTATGAGGAGGTTAAACTCCAAGCCACTGCTGTCTTCATCGTCAATCTCCTAGTTTAATATTTGGCGAAGCAGCAAATCGATACTCCATACTCAAGTGTTAGGTTAAGTATTGCAGTGGGATTAGGTGAAGAACAGCGATATCTGGGCGATATTTCAGTTTTGTGTTGATATTTCAGTTTTGTGTTGGCTAAGAGTTTGTTCTGGTAAGAAGCGAAGCGTGCCCTTTTTTCAAGGTGTTAATTAAAAAATAAATTACAATGGTAAAACACTTTTTTTTCTTTATGCCGTAATTTTTGGGTTGTTAACTGTTTTTCTGGTTGAGAAGACATCATAATCACATTACAACCAACTGGTCTCTTTTACAACCAGGTAAAGACGTCATATTTTTGGTTGTTATCTAAACTCAAGTTTGCTAAATGTGTTGAGACAACTCAGGAATGTATGTTAGTAGAACTTCCCTGCCCCAAAGTTGAGCAAACTAGAAATAGTATTCCAGCTGGTTGCCTTGATTTTTTTAATTGACTCAACTTCTTTTTTTTTTTTATACAGTGTGGCATAATCATGAGTTTCTCTATGCAACTCTGCTTCCTGACGGGCCAAGTCTTCACCAATACATCTGAGAACAGTACAATGAAAAACAGTCCATAATAGCTACTCTGTATTTTATTACAAGAAAAAAACACACAAAATGGAACACCGGTAAGAAAAAAGGCAACATAAAGTGTATGCCCCTGTCGTACAATATTGTAGCCATGCGCTCAACTAAAAGCCCGGGGAGAGCTAGTAACCAGTTGACTTTTATATTTTTATTAATGTGTAATTATTAGCTTTGCTCCGTTCCAAATATATATATTTTCCTATATGTTTTCAACGGGTCACAACCCCACCTTGCTCTTCAACTACGCTTTAGTTAGATGTGGCTGATGTACCACCACTATAAAATTGTATGGATGTTTTATAGTATCTACTAGAATACATCAAGTAGTCCATATCTCACTGTACATGTATTAAAAACACATTCAGCATACAGTATATTTGGTTGGATTGATGGGGGTCTATTGTAAAGAATATTGTTTGGCCCCAAAGCAGCATTCACCTTACTGTGAGCCCCAAAGCAGCATTCCCCTACTATGAGCCCCAAAGCAGCATTCCCCTACTGGGACCCCCAAAGCAGCATTCCCCTACTGTCAGCCCCAAAGCAGCATTCCTCTACAGGAACCCCCAAAGCAGCATTCCCCTACAGGAACCCCCAAAGCAGCATTCCCCTACTGGGACCCCCAAAGCAGCATTCCCCTACTGGGACCCCCAAAGCAGCATTCCCCTACTGGGACCCCCAAAGCAGCATTCCCCTACTGGGACCCCCAAAGCAGCATTCCCCTACTGGGACCCCCCAAAGCAGCATTCCCCTACTGTGACCCCCAAAGCAGCATTCCCCTACTGGGACCCCCAAAGCAGCATTCCCCTACTGGGACCCCCAAAGCAGCATTCCCCTACTGTGACCCCCAAAGCAGCATTCCCCTACTGGGACCCCCAAAGCAGCATTCACCTACTGGGACCCCCAAAGCAGCATTCCCCTACTGGGACCCCCAAAGCAGCATTCCCCTACTGGGACCCCCAAAGCAGCATTCCCCTACTGGGACCCCCAAAGCAGCATTCCCCTACTGGGACCCCCCAAAGCAGCATTCCCCTACTGGGACCCCCAAAGCAGCATTCCCCTACTGGGACCCCCAAAGCTGCATTCCCCTACTGGGACCCCCAAAGCAGCATTCCCCTACTGTGACCCCCAAAGCAGCATTCCCCTACTGGGACCCCCAAAGCAGCATTCCCCTACTGTGAGGCTCCTGAGGTTTCGTAATCCCTTGTCTTTACTTTTCTTGTCCTTAAAGAATAACCATTTGGATTCTGGTGCTCCCACTTAATTGCAACGAGTTGAATAATGTAGCTTATTATAGGACTCAACGTCATTGTGTATATCAAAGTAATACAGTTATCACCAGTGTTAGTATTTGTCTCAGCGGGAGATTCTAGTTTGAGGACTGTTTCTAAAAGAAAACAGACTGAGATTATGATTACCTCGTTATACAAAACAGCCCTTAACATGTTGAGCGTGTGGGGACAATAAATAAGTAAAAAGTATAGTAAAGCAGAGATTTTCAACCAATGCATAAAAAGCCACTGAACAAGCATTTAACATTTCTTAAAGTTGAACTAGGACTTAATAATCGCACACACGGTGAGATTACAAACACACTAAACTATGTAACAGTCATTTTAATGATGCATTTCTTAAATAGATCTGAGAATAAATCAGTCTCAAGTGACACGCTCAGTGAGAGATTTATCGTTTTGAAACACCCATTCACATGGGTCAGAAGGAACTAAGTGCTGAGTGTTGTAGACAAAAAAAGGTTATAAAATACTGTTGTGTTTTCGATCCATCAAATTGAAGGGGTAGCATACAAAAATATTTGTACAACCTTGGGAAACATTTATAATGCTATAACATCTGTGGTTCTCTTATTTGGCCAACCATTAATATGATCAAACCTTGACACGAGTGCTTACATTCTATGTAGACAGAAGAATTTGTAAGTCGCTCTGGATAAGAGCGTCTGCTAAATGACTTAAATAGAAAATAGAAAATAAATGAGATGACTTCTTTAGTACAGTGATAATTTTAGGACAGCCCAATCTTCAGACATGGAATCCTCCTCTCTTCTTGTTGGCTATCAACTACTCTCACTCTTAGACATCGGTTAGCTTCATATGAAGTCAAATCAAATGTTTATATGTCACATGTTTTGTGAACAAAAATTTGTAGACTAACGGTGAAAAATAGACAAATAATAGCACGAGGAATAAATACACAGTGAGTAACGATAACTTGGCTATTTACCAGAGGTGGGACAAAGTCATTGTTATGCAAGTCACAAGTAAGTCTCAAGTCTTTGCCCTCGAGTCCCGAGTCAAGTCGAGTCAAAGATGAGGCAAGTCCCAAGTCGAGTCAAAAGTCAAAGCCATCAAGTCTCAAGTCGAGTCCAAAGTCCTACATTTTAGTTTCGAGTCATTTCAAGTCCTCTTAGCAAGCCTTTGCAAGTCATTACAAGTCCTCGTAGCAAGTCTTCTCGAGTCATAAGGCGCAAGTCCAAGTCAAGTCACGAGTCATTGATGTTAAAGTCCAAGTCGAGTTGCAAGTCTTTGTACATTTTGTCGAGTCGAGTCTGAAGTCATCAAATTCATGACTCGAGTCTGACTCGAGTCCAAGTCACATGACTCGAGTCCACACCTCTGCTATTTACACAGGGTACCAGTACCGAGTTGATGTGCAGGGGTACGAGGTAGTTGAGGTAGATATGTACATACAGTTGAAGTCGGAAGTTTACAAATATTCTTAGCCAAATACATTTAAACTCAATTGTTCACAATTCCTGACATTTAATCCTAGTAAAAATTCCCTTAGTTAGGATCACAACTTTATTTTAAGAATATGAAATGTCAGAATAATAGTAGAGAGAATTATTTATTTCAGCTTTCATTTATTTCATCACATTCCTAGTGGGTCATAAGTTTACATACACTCAAATGGTATTTGGTAGCATTGCCTTTAAATTGTTTAACTTGGGTGTCACGCCCTGGCTCTGGGGACTCTTAAATGTTGAGCCAGGGTGTGGATTTTTCTATGTTTAGTTTTCTATGTTTTTTGTTCTAGATTGTTTAGATCTATGTTGGCCAGGGTGGTTCCCAATCAGAGGCAGCTGTAGCTCGTTGTCTCTGATTGGGGACCATACTTAGGCAGCCTGTTGGCACCAGTTAGTTTGTGGGATCTTGTTCCGTAAAGGTTTGTGTTGTTGTAACCTCAGGACTTCACGTATCGTTCGTTATGTTGTTTTGTTCGTGTGTTGTGTACTAAATAAAATTTACGCTTATCACGCTGCGCCTTGGTTCCACGAGTCATCAGTCAACGTTCGTGACAGAAGATCCCACCTAAAGAGGACCAAGCAGCGTGTCCAGGAACAGACAGCCTGGACTTGGGAGGAGATCCTGGACGGGAAGGGATCCTGGACTTGGGAAGAGATTCAGGCCGGAATGGATCGCCGTCCTTGGGAGGAGACTGTGGAGGCGTGCTACAGAGAGGAGCAGCGGCAATGCAGAGGGTACCGGCCGAGGAGGAAGCCCGATAGACAGCCCCAATAATTTTTTTTGGGGGGGGCTAAAAGGGTGGTTGGCGGAGCCTAGTGTTAGAGCAGAGCCAACTCCCCGTACTCAGGCTAGGAAGCGTGAGACTGGGAAGGCTCCGTGTTATCCGTGTAAACAATTGTTGGAAAAATTACTTGTGTCATGCACAAAGTAGATGTCTAACCGACTTGCCAAAACTATAGTTTGTTAACAAGAAATGTGTGAAGTGGTTGAAAAATGAGTTTTAATAACTCCAACCTAAGTGTATGTAAACTTCCGACTTCAACTGTAAATGTGATTCATTCACCCACCTCTGCACAGGCAAATATTTAAGATCAAAGGCCTGATTACCTGCATGTTCACCAATGTTTTTTACATGTTGAAATGTCCCTGTGGTCTTACATAGGGAAAACCTGCAGAAGCCTTAAGACCCAGATCAGTGAGCACTGCAGCAATATACTGTCACGATCGTCGTAGGAGTGAGTAGACCAAGGCGCAGCGTGTGAAACAAACATGACTTTATTTAATTAAAGTACTAACAAAACAAAACACGACTCGTGAAGTCCACGGTGACACTGACCGATAAGGAACAAAAACCCACAACACCCAAGGGAAAACATACAGTTTAAATATGGCTCCCAATCAGAGACAACCAGCCGACAGCTGACACTCGTTGCCTCTGATTGGGAGTCACACAGGCAAACATAGACACAGACAACCTAGAACACCCAAACAAAGAAACAGAACACATCGAATGAACACACCCTGGCTCAACATATAGAGTCCCAGAGCCAGGGTGTGACAGTACCCCCCCCCCCCTAAAGGCGCGGACTGCGACCGCGCCTCAACTAAAGCAAAACAGGGGAGGGCTGGGTTCTGGCTCCGGCCTTGCCCACCACCCTCCAACAAACCCCCCATAGCGCCCCTGGTCCGGTCTGGCTCCGCTGGCTGGAGCTGACCTGGACGTAGCAGGAGCGGCTAGCTTCAGCTCCGTTGGGGATCAATAAAGCGGTACCTGATCTGGCACCGATGACCCAGGCACGGGTTGTGCCGGACTGACAACTCGCACCCCTGGCTTGGTGCGAGTGGCAGGAACGGGCCGGGCCGGGCTGGCGACGCGCACCGTAGACTTGGTGCGAGTGGCAGGAACAGGCCGGACCGGGCTGGCGACGCGCACCGTAGACTTGGTGTGTGGAGCAGGGACAGGCCGGGCCGGGCTGGCGACGCACCCCGTAGGCTTGGTGCGTGGAGCAGGGACAGGCCGGGCTGGGCTGGCGACGCACACCGTAGGCTCGGTGCGTGGAGCAGGGACAGGCCGGGCAGGGCTGGCCACGCACACCGTAGGCTTGGTGCGTGGAGCAGGAACAGGCCGGGCTGGGCTGGCGACGCACACCGTAGGCTTGGTGCGTGGAGCAGGAACAGGCCGGGCAGGGCTGGCGACGCACACCGTAGGCTTGGTGCGTGGAGCAGGAACAGGCCGGGCAGGGCTGGCGACGCACACCGTAGGCTTGGTGCGTGGAGCAGGGACAGGCCGGGCTGGGCTGGCGACGCACACCGTAGGTTTGGTGCGTGGAGCAGGAACAGGCCGGGCTGGGCTGGCGACGCACACCGTAGGTTTGGTGCGTGGAGCAGGGACAGGCCGGGCTGGGCTGTCGACGCACACCGTAGGCTTGGTGCGAGTGGCAGGAACAGGCCGGACCGGGCTGGCGACGCGCACCGTAGACTTGGTGCGTGGAGCAGGGACAGGCCGGGCCGGGCTGGCGACGCACCCCGTAGGCTTGGTGCGTGGAGCAGGGACAGGCCGGGCTGGGCTGACGACGCACACCGTAGGCTTGGTGCGTGGAGCAGGGACAGGCCGGACAGGGCTGGCGACGCACACCGTAGGCTTGGTGCGTGGAGCAGGGACAGGCCGGGCTGGGCTGACGACGCACACCGTAGGCTTGGTGCGTGGAGCAGGGACAGGCCGGACAGGGCTGGCGACGCACACCGTAGGCTTGGTGCGTGGAGCAGGGACAGGCCGGACAGGGCTGGCGACGCACACCGTAGGCTTGGTGCGTGGAGCAGGAACAGGCCGGGCAGGGCTGGCGACGCACACCGTAGGCTTGGTGCGTGGAGCAGGGACAGGCCGGGCTGGGCTGGCGACGCACACCGTAGGTTTGGTGCGTGGAGCAGGAACAGGCCGGGCTGGGCTGGCGACGCACACCGTAGGTTTGGTGCGTGGAGCAGGGACAGGCCGGGCTGGGCTGTCGACGCACACCGTAGGCTTGGTGCGAGTGGCAGGAACAGGCCGGACCGGGCTGGCGACGCGCACCGTAGCCTTGGTGCGTGGAGCAGGGACAGGCCGGGCCGGGCTGGCGACGCACCCCGTAGGCTTGGTGCGTGGAGCAGGGACAGGCCGGGCTGGGCTGACGACGCACACCGTAGGCTTGGTGCGTGGAGCAGGGACAGGCCGGACAGGGCTGGCAACGCACACCGTAGGCTTGGTGCGTGGAGCAGGGACAGGCCGGGCTGGGCTGACGACGCACACCGTAGGCTTGGTGCGTGGAGCAGGGACAGGCCGGACAGGGCTGGCGACGCACACCGTAGGCTTGGTGCGTGGAGCAGGGACAGGCCGGACAGGGCTGGCGACGCACACCGTAGGCTTGGTGCGTGGAGCAGGAACAGGCCGGACAGGGCTGGCGACGCACACCGTAGGCTTGGTGCGTGGAGCAGGGACAGGCCGGACAGGGCTGGCGACGCACACCGTAGGCTTGGTGCGTGGAGCAGGGACAGGCCGGACCGTACTGGGAACACACACCACTGGCTTTAAACGGGGATCAGGAACGGGCCGGACCGGACTGGCAATACACCTCAGTACCTCTCGCCGTGCCTCTACGACTTCCTTCCCTCCTCTCGCCAATGGCTCCCGTAACCCGGTGGCCTTCTCTCCTCGTCTCCTATTTCGCCCTGTGGCAGCCTCCTGCTGCCCAGTCGCCCACGCCGTGTGCCCCCCCCTAAAAAATTATTGGGGGTGCCTCTCGTCCGTCCGACGATGGCACTGCTGACGCCGCTGCTCCTCTCCTGCCTGGGTCTCCCCCTTCATAGCCCTCCGGTACCGGACGGCCTCCTCCTCGGTAATCTGCTCCCAACCGAGGAGGACATCCACCAGCGTCACCTCCTGCGTGTGTTCCTGGACACGCTGCTTGGTCGTTGTATGGTGGGTTTTTCTGTCACGATCGTCGTAGGAGTGAGTAGACCAAGGCGCAGCGTGTGAAACAAACATGACTTTATTTAATTAAAGTACTAACAAAACAAAACACGACTCGTGAAGTCCACGGTGACACTGACCGATAAGGAACAAAAACCCACAACACCCAAGGGAAAACATACAGTTTAAATATGGCTCCCAATCAGAGACAACCAGCCGACAGCTGACACTCGTTGCCTCTGATTGGGAGTCACACAGGCAAACATAGACACAGACAACCTAGAACACCCAAACAAAGAAACAGAACACATCGAATGAACACACCCTGGCTCAACATATAGAGTCCCAGAGCCAGGGTGTGACATATACGGACAGGTGAGACAAAAAACCCTGTTGCTGTTCATTTTGAACAAGCTGGACATCCTATTAGTTCTCTGAGATACATTGGAATAGAACTGGTCAAGATGTCACGCAGGGGAGGGGAGATTGAGAGGAAACTTCTTCAAAGGGAATTTTTCTGGATCCACAGGCTCAACACACTAGGGCTGTCCCCGAATAAAACAAATCTTGGTCTACCGAAAGTCATCTGTTCTTTCGACCAATCGATTGCTCAACATTTTTAAATGTGGATTTTTCCACATATAGACACACCCTATGTGTTTTAATAAAATCAACTATATGCATTGAGCTTGTCTGATGCTTCAAGCTTACGGTTTGATGCCTCAAGAGGACACCAGATATCTAGATAACCAGAAGAAAAAACCTTCACCTGACCCAGCTGTTATCCTCCCATTCCTGCTGGCTTTTGCAGATTCTGCCGTTACTCTCCTGAAGTTGCCGGAAATAGGCTACACGAGGAGTCGGCAACCTTTCTCATGTGGAATGTCAATTTATCTTACCATTTCTTCCGATCTGTGTGCCAGTTTTGGTTCTCATATGCATCTTTTCGTGAAACAGTTTAATTTAATTTATAATAACGTCTTCATATCTCAAAATCATTGTCATGTGGTTAATCAAAATGCTATCCAAATCTAAATGAAAATGATAAACCTAGAAAGTAACTTCTATTGCCGTTGCCAACTATGTAAAAATAGCCGACATAAAGCCAACAAATAAAAACATTGCAGCCTGCAGGTAGAAAATATCCTGATAAAAATAAATAGTATATAAATTACATTGGCTACACATGGCCTGTCTGCAATGAACTTGAAACATTGTATCAACTATTAACTTGGGTCTGGAAGCTTGAGCTAGCAAACTTGCAACATTGTATAAAATGTATTCTGGGCCCTCAGAGTTTCCTGCGCCAGTGAGCTCAGGACAGACACAGCTGTAGGCTATTTGCTCAAGGGACAAGAAGTAGTGCTTGACTTGGGCAGGAGTACCAGCACCTCACATTTTCTACTGCTTGAGCTCTTGTTCCTCTTATAGAATATTAGCTCAAAAGTATTGTGGAGCTCCTGCACCTAAATATAAACAGTACCGGCACCCAAAATGAGTGAGAACCTATTTCAGTCCAAGTCAAGCATTGATAAGAAGCCTATTTCATGCCGTTTCCACCGGATCAGAGCATGATATTTGTGCCTTTCAAACTGAGTGGTTATCGAAAGGGAGCGAGCTGGAAAGATTTTTCAAATACATTGAGGAACTATTGTAATTCTCAACGGATGAAAAAACATTACTTTGAGAAGCTCCACAGGTCATTAGCGGTGGTGCGTTAAAACAATCAGAAATACTATCAGATCACCAAATGGACACATTTATATGCCTGCATTTGCGCGCAGGCCAGGTAGCCTGTAGGCCTACTTCTATGCGTGCGCGTCCTTACTCAACATTGACAGGAGCTCTCCAAACAATGACTAAATTGACAGAACTCGTAAATGGAATTACATAAACCAAAACTTGTGGCAAATTAACACATTTCTAGTGGCAAATTAACACATTTCTACCGGCAAATTAACACATTTCTAGTGGCAAATTAACACATTTCTAGTGGCAAATTAACACATTTCTAGTGGCAAATTAACACATTTCTAGTGGCAAATTAACACATTTCTAGTGGAAAATTAACACATTTCTAGTGGTAAATTAACACATTTCTAGTGGTAAATTAACACATTTCTAGTGGAAAATGTGTTCAATTATTGCCATGGTATAACAGGGATAATCTATACGTTCTCTGGAAAATAATGCAACTCCGTGGAAGGTTATAGTTCCACTCCACTAGCGCATCGTGGAACACACCTTCCACGTCATTCATTATCCCTTACATATTGAATGTTGACTTTGTGAACCAATATTACAGTGAGGGAAAAAAGTATTTGATCCCCTGCTGATTTTGTACGTTTGCCCAATGACAAAGACATGATCAGTCTATCATTTTAATGGTAGGTTTATTTGAACAGTGAGAGACAGAATAACAACAAAGACATCCAGAAAAACGCATGTCCCAAATGTTATAAATTGATTTGCATTTTAATGAGGAAAATAAGTATTTGACCCCTCTGCAAAACATGACTTAGTACTTGGTGGCAAAACCCTTGTTGGCAATCACAGAGGTCAGACGTTTCTTGTAGTTGGCCACCAGGTTTGCACACATCTCAGGAGGGATTTTGTCCCACTCCCCTTTGCAGATCTTCTCCAAGTCATTAAGGTTTCGAGCCTGACGTTTGGCAACTCGAACCTTCAGCTCCCTCCACAGATTTTCTATCGGATTAAGGTCTGGAGATTGGCTAGGCCACTCCAGGACCTTAATGTGCTTCTTCTTGAGCCACTCCTTTGTTGCCTTGGCCGTGTGTTTTGGGTCATTGTCGTGCTGGAATACCCATCCACGACCCATTTTCAATGCCCTGGCTGAGGGAAGGAGGTTCTCACCCAAGATTTGACGGTACATGGCCCGGTCCATCGTCCCTTTGATGCGGTGAAGTTGTCCTGTCCCCTTAGCAGAAAATCCCCCCCAAAGCATAATATTTCCACCTCCATGTTTGACGGTGGGGATGGTGTTCTTGGGGTCATAGGCAGCATTCCTCCTCCTCCAAACACGGCGAGTTGAGTTGATGCCAAAGAGCTCGATTTTGGTCTCATCTGACCACAACACTTTCACCCAGTTCTCCTCTGAATCATTCAGATGTTCATTGGCAAACTTCAGACGGGCCTGTATATGTGCTGTCTTGAGCAGGGGGAACTTGCGGGCGCTGCAGGATTTCAGTCCTTCATGGCGTAGTGTGTTACCAATTGTTTTCTGGGTGACTATGGTCCCAGCTGCCTTGAGATCATTGACAAGATCCTCCCGTGTAGTTCTGGGCTGATTCCTCACCGTTCTCATGATCATTGCAACTCCACGAGGTGAGATCTTGCATGGAGCCCCAGGCCGAGGGAGATTGACAGTTCTTTTGTGTTTCAGTTCATGTGAGAATAATCACACGAACTGGTGGTAATGATTGGAATTACATTTTTACATTTTACATTTTAGTCATTTAGCAGACGCTCTTATCCAGAGCGACTTACAGTTAGTGAGTGCATACATTATTATTATTTTTTTTTTTCATACTGGCCCCCCGTGGGAAACGAACCCACAACCCTGGCGTTGCAAACGCCATGCTCTACCAACTGAGCTACATCCCTGCCGGCCAATCCCTCCCCTACCCTAGACGACGCTGGGCCAATTGTGCGCCGCCCCATGGGTCTCCCGGTCACAGAAAGGCAATAGTCACAAATTGTTATCTGAATGCCATTTTGTCAGCTTGGCAGCGCTTAGTCCCAAAGATCGTATAAAACTGGAACACATGGATGCGGCTGGTAAATGGTTGCAAATTAAAGGTAAACTCAGCGACGTAGATGCACAAAGTAAACAACACAGTGGGTTAATTTCCACAACATCTAAGAGCGTTGAAGCGCGAGGCTAAACATGTCCACCTTTTTGGTCCAATTGCTACCACGCTGTAACACAGAAAGAAAACTTGTGCACATGCGCAGATACTGTGTGTGACCGTGTGAGAGCCAAGTCTTGCATCTCACTCATTGCAATATGTCTGCGGTGCTGCTCGTGGCAATGTCATTTCGCTGAGTCTACCTTTAAAAATAACTTTGCAGTGGGGTTGATATGGCATCCCTGGATCAATCTATTGTTACACTAGCCATAGTTTCTACATGCCTGCTTATTTGTATTCATTTTATTTGATTACAAAGCATGTGGAGTAGCTCATACAATGAAGAGTAACTGATTCAACCAAGAGAACAGACATGTTTCTAGTTTCCCACAACTCGTTATAATCAGTCTACAACAAGATGCAGACACAGCGTCAGGAGCTTTGTTCAGTAACATTACTTATCTGTCTTCCCAATAGCCTTTGTTCCTTTTGGAAAGGTTTCCAGGCCTTGTCATTTAACAAAGGCAGCGATGATGAATGAGAGCGATAATGTGCATTAAACATGTCCAGTTCGAACAGGATAAACCCTGCTCTTCATCAAGGCTATTCCTTCTGCAATGAGCCTTGTCATAGTGGCCGTAAAAAAAAAAAAAAACTCTCTCCCTGCCTTCCCCTGCTGTTCTTTCTCTCTCTCTCTGTGTGTGTGTGTCTTCTTTCTCTCTCTCATTAGAGCATCGCTCTGGAACTTACTACACTTTTTTCTGGGAGACAGAGATTGTAGAATTGTAGAAGAGAGATTGTAGAATTGTAGAACGGAGATTGTAGAATTGTAGAACGGAGATTGTAGAATTGTAGAACGGAGATTGTAGAATTGTAGAACAGAGATTGTAGAATTGTAGAACGGAGATTGTAGAATTGTAGAACAGAGATTGTAGAATTGTAGAACGGAGATTTTAGAATTGTAGAACGGAGATTGTAGAATTGTAGAACAGAGATTGTAGAATTGTAGAACAGAGATTGTAGAATTGTAGAACAGAGATTGTAGAATTGTAGAACAGAGATTGCTGAAGCTCATTCCCTGTTTGTTTTGTTTACTGTTTACATCACCAAAATGTCTCGAGAGAAAGTTGAGAAGAGACCGAATGTAAGTTCTTTACACTTACAAGTGACCAATAATGAGAATGAATCAGAGAAACAATCATTAGTGCAACCTGTTGTGCCCTAAGGTTAAGATAAAACAAATCCTGCTGAGACTGAGGCTGTCCTAAAATGGATACTGCAATGAAGTGACAATCCTCAGTTTGAATAAGATTAACATCTTTTCAACAAAATAGTTATGCTGCATTCATGTGCTACTCAGAACTTGGAAATATTAACATTGGAAAACTCGGTGTACAAACATGCAACCTGAGTTCCCCAGTCTTATTTACCAATATGGAAGCTCATTTTGGATTTGGAACGTCCAAGTTATGACTCATCTGGCCGCTTTATGGCATTTTTTTTGGTTCAGAGTTTCAGAGTTTCCGATAATTCTGATAGCATATGAATGCAGCATAATGGTATCATTTCTGTATTCATAACAAATTATTCACACGAAGACATTACTTTGAGGAGCGTTCCATAGCTGTTTAACAACTTGCACTTCCCTCTCTATCTAACAAACCAATGGAGGGTATTGCCTTGACTTCAGTGTGGTTTGTTTTACAACGTGGGGAAATCCCCTTGTCTTGTTATGGTGCTTCAAGACAACTTTCCCAACACTGAAATAACTTGACTCCCCAGTCGCCAATAAACCTAAAGCCCTTAAATAGTCAGGAAATAGTTGTGGTAAAATGTTGACATTTTCATCGGAACCTCCCAAGTGCCACTTGTGCAGACATCCAAGGAGATGGGTGACCTCCAAAAGCAAGCGCACACACAGCTTCCACAGGAGACAGGTAAGGATGAGTTATAGGGGATGACAACATCCATGAATCCATGATCGCTAAACCATATCACGAGTCGGATCACAACGCCTATAGACCGCATCGCGGCCCTATGAAACCTCCACGATTAAAAGTAGGTCATAAAGTTGGTCAGCAGAGGATGGCATGTGCCGTAAAGGTCTTCTAACGTCCACCTGTCTTGTAACGTGGGCAGTAAAAGAGATCTCAGGGTGTTTCACAGACACAGAGTGGGTGAAACTTTCCAGATGTATCGCGTTGCTTTTCAGATTTATAGATTTATAGGGGTGGTGTGAGAGGAAGAGGCCTTTAGGACGTCAAGATGCGTTGTGAGGAAGAGGGTCACTCGTCGTCTCCACTTGCTCAGTCGGGGAAAATGTCTGACGTCCAGGATCTTCTTCGCCATATTAAGGGACATGAATTACGCCTAATCCTGGAACAGATAAAGCACTTTCAATGAAGAGTCTCTATTGAGAATGCTTTTTGATACAATACTCAGCTTAATCTGGGTCCAGGACACCAGCCCTGAGAGAATAAATTATAATGTCTGGGAAAGTCCAGTGATCCATATGTCATTATGGATGTGGTTTGTTGGGAGGTGGATGAGCTAACATTGAGACGCAAATTGAGGTTTCTGTACTAAATGATCATTATATCTGGTAATGGCATCTCTGCCAACATGCTTATAAGACTTAGAAATATCAAGGTAGCTTTCTTAAGCCTGTCACGATCGTCGTAATGAGCGGACCAAGGCGCAGTGTGATATGAGTACATACTTTTAATGAGTACTTACAAATATACAAAACAACAAAACGATACGTGAAGTCCTCGGTAACATACACAAACCTACACGGAACAAGATCCCACAAAACACAAGTGCACAACAGGTTGCCTAAGTATGTTCCCAATCAGAGACAACAAGCAACAGCTGATTCTCGTTGCCTCTGATTGAGAACCACCCCGGCAAACCTAGAAAACACATGAACTAGAACAGAACATAGAACACAAAACATAGACCCTACACACCCTGGCTCAACATATAAGAGTCCCCAGAGCCAGGGCGTGACAGTACCCCCCCCCCCAAAGGCGCGGACTGCGACCGCGCCAACATAAACCCAACAGGGGAGGGGCCGGGTGGGCATTCCTCCTCGGAGGCGGATCCGGCTCCGGGCGTGACCACCACCCTCTAACAACCCCCCCGTAGCGCCCCTGGTCTGGTCCCGCTGGCTGGAGCTGGACTGGACATCGGTGGAGCGGATTGCTTAGGCTCCGGTGTGGAGCAGCTGACCGGTACCTGACCAGGCACCGGTGAAACAGGCACGGGCTGTGCCGGACTGACGACGCGCACCACAGCCTTGGTGCGGAGAGCAGGAACGGGCCGGACCGGGCTGACGACGCGCACCATTGGCTTGGTGCGGGGAGCAGGGACGGGCCGGACCGGGCTGGCGACGCGCACCACAAGCTTGGTGCGGGGAGCAGGAAAAGGCCGGGCCGGCCTGGCGACGCGCACCATAGGCTTGGTGCGGGGAGCAGGAACAGGCCGGGCCGGGCTGGCGACGCGCACCATTGGCTTGGTGCGGGGAGCAGGGACGGGCCGGACCGGGCTGACGAAGCGCACCACTGGCTTGGTGCGGGGAGCAGGAACGGGCCTGACCGGGCTGGCGACGCGCACCACAGGCTTGGGGCGGGGAGCAGGAACAGGCCAGGCCGGGCTGGCGACGCGCACCACAGGCTTGGTGCGGGGAGCAGGTACAGGCCGGACCGGGCTGTGGAGACGGACTGGAGGTCTGGAGCGAAAAGCTGACACAACCCGTCCTGGCTGAATGCCTATTTTTACACACTCTGTGTGAGGCATCAGCACAGGACGTACAGGGCTGTGCACTCGTACTGGCACTACAGCACGTGACACTGGCGCAGGATATCCGGGACCGAGGAGGGGTACTGGAGGTCACGAGCGTTGAGCCGGCACACTCCGTCCTGGCTGCATGCCCACCTTAGCACGACACGTGCGTGGTGCTACCACAGGACGTACAGGACTGTGCCGGACCACTCGCGGCACAGTACGCAGCTCCGCATACCTCGGAACCTGCCCAGTCTCATGCTGCCTAGCCTGAGTACGGGGAGTTGGCTCTGCTCTACCTCTAGGCTCCGCCAACCTCCCTTCCAGCCCCCCAAACCCGGTGGCCTCCTCTCCTAATCCACAAACTCGCCCTTTATCTGCCTCCAGCAGCCCCGTCGTCCATGCCGTGTGCCCCCCAAATTTTTTTCCTGGGGGTGCCTCTCGCCTGTCCGACGACGGCCCGGTTGGCGCCACTTCTCCTCTCCTGCCTGGGTCTCCCCCTTCATCGCCCTCCGGTAACGGACGGCCTCCTCCTCCGTGATCTGCCCCCAACCGAGGAGGACATCCACTAACGTTACCTCCGGCGTTTGCTCCAGGACACGCTGCTTGGTCCTGTATTGGTGGGATCTTCTGTCACGATCGTCGTAATGAGCGGACCAAGGCGCAGCGTGATATGAGTACATACTTTTAATGAGTACTTACAAATATACAAAACAACAAAACGATACGTGAAGTCCTCGGTAACATACACAAACCTACACGGAACAAGATCCCACAAAACACAAGTGCACAACAGGCTGCCTAAGTATGTTCCCAATCAGAGACAACAAGCAACAGCTGATTCTCGTTGCCTCTGATTGAGAACCACCCCGGCCAACCTAGAAAACACATGAACTAGAACAGAACATAGAACACAAAACATAGACCCTACACACCCTGGCTCAACATATAAGAGTCCCCAGAGCCAGGGCATGACAAAGCCTTTATTGCATGAGTATAATTATGTTTGAAAAATATGTTTAAAAAAATTAAATATGAAAGTGTGTAATGATGGGAAAAAGCTAGTATTTCGAATCTGTCAACACCTTTTATATTTCACACTGTTCACACTGTGCTTACAGTACATGGCTCTTAGGGTCAAATATTGGGTGATCTACCACCACACACTTACCCCCACCACCACAGTTCAGCAATGTCTGGGAGGCAGAAACAACAAACGTTTCACGATGGGATAAGGTTGCTATCAAAGGTACAGCGCCTCACCAACTGACCTGTTTCGTATTTGACCAGTGGAACAAACCGATTACTCAGTGAATGTGTGAATGGATGCGCTCCGGGGGAGACGAGGGTTCCCGTAACCGACTGATAAGACACAAGATTCCATCCATCCTGTTGAAACACAAGTTTCGACATGTAGTGGTGGTGTGGGTGTGATTTCTACCGCAATCTTGGAGGGATGTCGTCTTCTTTTTGGAATGAGTTTGCGCAATGCTATTGGTTGTCTGGCGCCGTAACATATTTGGAGGCTCGTCCGGGATGAGAACATCTCAGGGCAAAGTAATCAGGTTACAGTTTTCACTGCATAGGCCAGAGTAACTATCTTAGCTTAGTAGTAGCCCTATAGCAAGAGGATGATGACCCCAACTTCGATTGGGATAGGCAGGAACGGACCCCACTATCACTTTCTTTGCTTTGTCTTACGTAGGGCTAGCCGGCTCCTAGATAATAGAGAGATCAGATTAGGATCCTTCTGACATTGTTGGGGTCATTGAATATCTGTTGATAATCATCATCATCATCATCGTCATCGTCGTCGTCATCATCATCATCATCATCATCATCATCGTCATCGTCATCATCTTCATCGTCATCATCATCATCATCATCGTCATCATCATCGTCATCATCGTCATCATCATCATCATCGTCATCATCATCATCATTGTCATCATCATTGTCATCATCATCTTCGTCATCATCATCTTCATCGTCATCATCACCATCATCAGTACATTCATCCTATCCTGTAGGTGTTGTATTACATTTCTCCAGAGACGTTCTAGTAAAGCCGTACTCAGACCCTACACTGCCCAAGATATTTGTCCTCATCTCATTCACTCCTCCCTGGAAAGTCCCATTTTACAATTGTCCCTAATACCTAGCCTCCCTAAAACGGGAAGCCTGGGGAAGTTCATGGCTAAATAGGGGTAGGAAAAATAGCTAAATAGGGGTAGGAACCCGATGTAAATCAGTGACACTAAATAGTGCTCACTAGATTAGTGTCGTAGGTGCAAAAGCGGGTGAGGATGGCTGGGAAATCGCCGATTAAAACCCCATCAAAATATGTTGATGTACTGTATGTTGATTGTGTGTATAGAGCATCAACTTCTGACAAAACACAATTCAGTTTTTCCCACAGGTTTTCTTCCATTTTCTGCAATGTTGCAAACTAGCATACGGAACAACTCCCTGCAAAATGTGTCCTTCCCGGTCTGAAAACAGCGACGAACATAACGTAGCACCAACGGGCATGTGCGTGTGGGTGGGGGTTCTTGAAATGTAATATCCAATCAAAATCTTGCTCGCAGCGAACCTTTCAAACCGTTTTTTGCAATATACAATTCTCGAGACCTCCGAGGGAAGTGTGACAACGACGTGAGACTACCCTAATACCTAACGTTAGTGTAGGAACATAGCACTTACAGTACTTTTGGTTGGTGAAATGACATGTAAATGCATCACATTTGTAAAACAACTCAAATTCATTGCAGCTACACCTCTCTCTCTCTTCTCCCAGAGGTATTGTTATGCTGCAAACTGGTACACCAGTTGTTCGTACTGTTTTAAACTGTACTGTAGATTACACAGTATACTGTATAAGGGCTGATGTTCGGGGGGCCCATATTCATAAAGAATCTAAGAGTACCAGTGCTGATCTCAGATCAGTTCTCCTACTCTGAGACACTTTGTTTGTACAGGCCCAGAATTCCCACTGTAGGAGAGAAAAAACACCTATTTTAATGAGTGTCATCAGTGTTTCCCACGTGTAGCCTACTATTTGGAAGAAAGTTCCTGACATCATAGAGAGCGGAGGCCACAGAGGGGACAGGAGAAACAGAGACAGCTGTACATCCCCCGCTCACTGTACTGTAGGTTTTTCATCCCTACGTTAGGTTATCACTCCAGTAAAAACCAACTGTTTATGTTCCTACGCATGTACATTTATCGTGCAGGCTCACCATCTCCGTTTGACTTTGCACACTGCGTAAAATGTCCCCATGCTATATTTCAAAATGCCTCTCACCGCAGTAAAACTGGCTACGCTGTTTCGCCTGAGACATTCCACGTCCTGCTTTTCTTTGGCCCGAGCTTGGTTCTTAAAATTTCCCCAGTTGGGACTTTAGTTTATTGTGCTCCTGGATGCTCTTCGGTGGTGGAGCAGCATTTGAAGAACTGTGCCCGGGAAACTTCTGGAGTGTTCCCAATGCACCTGTGTTTTCACCGCTACCACTCTTTCTCTCTCTTCTCCTCAAGGGCCTGTGAGGTCATCACCTAAGACACGTTTGCATCATAAACAAACACAGAGACATGTTTAACTAATTAGACGGGACGGGAATGGAAGAACCCCTTAGTCATTAGGGTGTGTGTGTGTGTGTGTGTGAGAGACAGGGCAGTTCGATGGGTGTGTATCTACATTATGTGTGTGTAGGGGGTCGGGGTGCACTAATCAGATGTATTTCTCCTTCAAAGCAGGACTCTAAACACAACATGTTGTTTTGCATTCATCAGTAGCCTATCCAACACAGTGTTGGATATCATGCCACCATTAACTTGCATAAAGTTGAACTTTACTCCACTTTGTGTCATTGCTCCACAGCCAGGTTTGCATCACTAACGGTTACATTTACATTTTAGTCATTTAGCAGACGCTCTTATCCAGAGCGACTTACAGTTAGTGAATACGTCTTTTTTTTTTTTTTTATACTGGCCCCCCGTGGGAATCGAACCCGCAACCCTGGCGTTGCAAACGCCATGCTCTATCAACTGCGCTACATCCCTGCCGACCATTCCCTCCCCTACCCTGGACGACGCTGGGCCAATTGTGCGCCGCCCATGAGTCTCCTGGTCGCGGCCGGCTGCGACAGAGCCTGGATTCGAACCAGGATCTCTAGTGGCACAGTTAGCACTGCGATGCAGTGCCTTAGACCACTGCGCCACTCAGGAGAACAGGTTACATTGCTCAAGTGTCCTCGTGTCACTTTCCTTCACTTGAAATTACTGACGTCAGGTTTCTCCTCCGTATTGCACTGTCCGTCAGAAAAACTGCAAAAAGGCCAGTTTACAAATCACATTACACTTTAGTTACAGTACCATGAAAGGATCACCTGCTTTGTTATTTGTCCTGTTTCACGTGGACAAGAACATTCTAAAGGGGCTCAGCCGTTAAGGCTGTTAAAACTCTAAAGGAGCTCAGCCGTTAAGGCTGTTAAAACTCTAAAGGAGCTCAGCCGTTAAGGCTGTTAAAACTCTAAAGGGGCTCAGCCATTATGATGGTTCATAATGATGGAGAATAACAAGAAAAATATTGAACATATCCAGGGATTTTTAAATAAATAAAAAATTCTCCACGAACAGCAGAAATTGTAAAGGCCTACCTAATTTTGGATACCTCCAAAATGGTGAGTATGAGTGATTGACATGCTTGCTTACTACACTACTCCAAGAATTCCCATGGATCTGTCGGAAATCCCCTACAGGGCATAACATAACAACCGTACAGATGGACTCATACTAGTGGAATACACCTCCACAGCTCTATAATGGACCCTGGTAATAAACGAATTGGACGTTCCTATTTTCTTTGTGGCTTTTCTTTGCATTTCGATTCAGATTTATGTTGCATTCCGGTGCGGTCGGTCGACATTTCCATGACTATACACAGAGCTAAGTAAAAACACAGACAAGCCACCAAGACAAACATCCACCTTTGAGGTCATTGTTGCTGTTGGATTGTGTTCTGTGTCAGAAATGGTTTAGGGGGGATTATTAAGTGGTCTATAGAGTGAGCGGGGTGGCTTAGGGTTTATCATCATGTGGCCGTGCACTATACATTTACAGCTAAATAGCCGTCTACACGTTAGGGTTCCCTTTCATTTAGAGTGACAGGGTGGAAAAGCAATGTGGTAGGTCATAATTATTATGGACTATACGGCCTATGTATTGGGAACTGAGTTACATGTAACACTTGAGTCGGACCCTGTTTTTTGCGGCATTACTTTTTTATCCCATTGTGGGATAACCACATCCAAATTCAATAAATTGTGAGGGATGTGACTGAGATCTGATCAGCTACGAAATTGAGGCTAAAGGTCATCAGAGTTTTAAAAAGAAGAAGAAAAATAACCCTGTACCCTCTCGCTACCAAAATCCACAGCAGATCCAACGACAGAGCCGTGAAGGGAAAAAGTTATCCAGAAAGTTGATACCCCAGGGAGGCCTGTTAGAATGGATGTTGATCTTTCTGTGAGTATCTGTAAAAGAGACAGGCGGGGTCATTTTGTGCACTAGAGGCTGTGATATGAAGTGGTCTAGTACACATTATGGCATAATCTCAATTGAAAGTGCTATTCAATTCAGGAATATAGGCTTTATGTGGGTTTGGGAAACCAGCCCTAATGATGTGAGACAAGGCTTCGGCCTACGGGGTGATGAGTCTCCATATGGGAGGGTAGAAAAACATAAGGAAGAATGAGGGGGTGTTTGATGATCACACAGAGAATAATGAAGACTGAGGTGATAGGTATGAATGTAGGGAGTGGGGCCTTTAAACCCTGACTCAGGGGTCATAGCTCATCCAATCCTTTCTGGAAGAATCCACAGATATGCACTAATGAGTCTCAGTGAGTGAATTATGTTAAGTGAGTGGTCAGCTGAATCACTTGGGGTGAAAGCTGGAGATGTCAGTAATAAAGGTGCAAAGGAGTCTTGCTCCAGATTCACTGTTTCGTCTAGACTAGATTCTTGATACCAGGGATGTTGGAGAAATGATCCTGGGTGAATCTCAATAGTCTATAAGTGGCTTCCTCTCCTCCTCTCTCAATAGTCTAAAGTGGCTTCCTCTCCTCCTCTCTCAATAGTCTAAAGTGGCTTCCTCTCCTCCTCTCTTTCCCTTTATCCATAGTGAAATAACTGGACAGGTGTAAGCAAATCCCCTGACAGTCTCCTTATTGCCTTCACAGGACTACATTTGAGATTATTATAGATCAAGGAGAAGGGACGAAAAGGGGCAGCAATTCTAGACTATTGAGATGCACCCCTGGACTCAGATGGAAGGCACTTGCAGTCGTAGTCCTGTATGGTTAAGGAAAGAGATAAGAAAGGTTTGTTGGAAAGGGAGGACATTATTATTGAGAGAGGGAGAAAAATAGATGGAGTCAGAACAGACATCCAGTGGTGAAAGGGCG